>NW_024870554.1:114278-114937 GCF_013358625.1 Macadamia integrifolia | reverse complement strand
CTCCCGGACTTCAAATTTGTTTTAACCATGTTAATGGTCCCACATTATTGGTTTTGGTTGATAGAGAATCACATTGGATTTACTCTCACATCCCCCTAGGGAAGAAATTAGAAAAACAACAAATCCTATAGGTTTCCGCCACAAATTCCAGCCCCAAAAACCATATTTGGATTGCGCCTCAATTATATCAACTGTATTCGAACTGTTAGATAATTATAGTCGGTGAGAACGACACTGTTCCCATCGCTAAAGACTTACCTGGAAGACAGAACCTTTCCTCCTGATGCCACGGCCACAGACCGAAGAACCATCCAGAGATTAGCCACACAATTCTTCTTTAGTGCGGGAACACTTTCTAAGAAGCCGTAAAATCATATCCTTTTGAAGTGTGTTGATGCCGAGGAAGCTAAGAAAGTCAGGCGAAGGTAGCTAGAACAGGGAGCATCAAACATTATTGGCGTTAGGGAGGAGTCTCAGTAGAGCCAAAGAAAGCTGATCTATGACCACCCTGGACTAGATAAGTTGATGATTTAACCAACTCCCTTGGGCTGCAAGAGTGAAGGTAGGGAGGGCGACGGTTGAATTTTTGCTCCTATTGAAATGAATCTAGTTTGATGAGGGGTTGGTCAATGATGCTTGAACATGTACTTGTTTTGAGT
>NW_024870554.1:59608-114258 GCF_013358625.1 Macadamia integrifolia | reverse complement strand
GCGCTTATTTATTTTCTATCGGTATCTATGGATTGATCATGAGCGCAAATATGGTTAGAGCTCTTATATGTCTTGTACTTATAATAAATGCAATTTACTATAAATGTTCCCAGGGAATTCATTAGAGGAATGTTTTCAATAAAAATTGTTTGTTCTTGCATATCCCTACCAGTTTTCAAAATTAATCCTGGGGGTATTGGCTGTCAACGAATAGTGTAGAAAATCCTCCCCTGAGGGTTAGGCTTGAGTTTGAAAAGATGCCCCATGCCCCGGCACCACTTCCCCATGTGTGTGGGTTTCACAGCCTGGTTCCACTTCCCCATGTGTGTGGGCGTAGGGTACACTAGGAGGTAGTGTTCTTTAACCCCTATTTATTTTATAAATTGGCCTATTTATAATTATATATAAAAGGATTTTTTTTTCTTAAGGCCTCATTAAGATTGCACTTAAAAGAATGAAATTTTATTTTTACATCTAAACTCCCTCTTTATTTTTAGGGCTTGGACAACTTTGTGCCACCTAGGTGCCTGGCCACCACCTCTGCTGGCCTTTGTTCCATGACAAGTATGGATTCGAATCATAGTTCATATAGATGTAATAGCTCTTAATTTTAATTTGGTCAAGTTTGATTTAACCAGTGTTGTTTATTTTGGAAGTCCTGGTTGATCTTCAAATTTATGTGTTAATCCATTAGGTCTTCAGAATATTCTTGACTGTCTTGTGCTTAAACTGATAGAGTTAGACAAGTGTTATCTTTCCTATTTATGCTTGTGTAGTTAATTCAGAATATTTGTAGTGAGGTGGTAGAATCCCATTAATTGAATTCTTATTGTGTTTCTAGGAACATGGATTGGGTGAGGATGGTGTAAACAGGATTTTGCACTGCAAATCCGAACCTGGACTTCATGGCTGTTGGAAAGAAATCGGTGAGCATTCTTTGTGCTACCTTAGGTTGTATGCTCCTTAATCCTAATTATAATCGCTGCTCTTGCACTGTCTTAATCTTTTTCCCTGCTAGCCCTTTTTATTGTTTTCTGTTTATTCACTGCAAATCCTACCTTGAACATATAGGCTGTTGGAAGGAAATTGCTTGTGCCAACTTAGGTTGTATGCTCCTAATTATTTATTGCTGCTCATGAGCTGTCTTATTATTATTCCCTGCTCGCCCTTTTTATTGTTTTTTTTCTTCCCTTTTAGACTTTTGCTTGTCTTTCCTGTTTCATCCATTGCATGAATGTTTTTCTTGTTCTTTGCAGAATAAATTTTAATATATAATGATGGTTATTCTAATGGCATTGCTTGTCTTTCCTGGTTATCCTCTAGATTCCTTCATCCTTTGCCCAAGGATGAGGGAGGCCTTGGCTTGAGAAGAATCAAAGAGGTTAATTGAGCAAGAATTCTCGAGCTGATCTTGGAGCTTGCAACTAAGAAGAAAACTATCTGGGTTGACTGGGTTTTCTCTGTTTTTTTTTTTTTTGCAATGATTCTAATTAGAATGCTCCTTCTATTTTTTATGCTTCCTGGGTTTGGCACAAGATTCTGAAGCTTGGGCCTATTGCTTTCGGGTCCATTTCCTGCCAAATTTGTAATGGGGCTTCTACCTTTCTTTGGCTCAATCATTGGCACCCTATGGGTGTTCTCCGCATTTTTGGTGCTAGAGCCATTTACGGCTCAGAATTTAGTAAGCAGTCCATGGTAGCATATATCATTAGTCATGATGACTAGGCCCCCCTACCTACTTCTCCCCTGTTAGACGCTGTGTGGAATTCCTTGTCTTCCATTTCTAGAAGGCCTCATTATAGGGGAGATAATGTTGTTTGATCTACATTTTCTTCAGGCCTTTTCAGTTCTAAAACTGCTTGGGACTTCATCATATCATGTGGGCCATTACCTCTTTGGTGCAAGTTAGTGTGATTCAAGGGCCATATCCTTTGTCACAGTTCACTATCTGGCGGGCCCTCCCAACTGCTTCCAAATGCAGTTTTTCCTCATTCACCAGAAGATTCCAATCTCTCCTTTTTGCTGCATTTGTTGGAATGCTCTGGAAGATTGGATCATCTCTTTTTTGCTTGCCTTTTTCCTCTTCTTTTGTAGAAGGGTCCCATTAAAATGTTGGCAATGAAGCCAGAGGATTCTTCTATTCATGAGGGAATGGGTCTGGGTGGATGTCCTTTCGATAAATGTCCCTGTGATTTTGTGGGTAAGCTTGCATTTAGTGCCACCATCAACCATATTTGGATGAAGCGTAATCTCAAAAAATGGTCCTTGAGTTCTAGATCCTTTCAGTAGATTTGTGACTCCATCTCCTTTGATATCAAAACAAACTTCCTTTGGTCTCCTCTCATTGTTGATTCCCCAAGGAAAAGGCATATTGTTGTCCTAGGGTCTTCCCCTCTCGCTTCTGCAGCTCGTTTCCTCCTCTCCATGAGATTGGGTTTCTCTTTCCCCTTTTGGTAATGAATTATTTATTCACCAAAAAAAAGAAAAGAAATAAAGATTTTGTATAATTATGTTTGAAACTTGAGTACTTATCGTTTATAGTTACACATAAACTGTTGCTAGTTGTACTGTTAGTGTTAATGTATGTTACTTAATACTTAGTAGTCGGATACTTATTAGAGAGTCTAGATAGGCCATGCGTCAAATTTCAGAGCCTAATTTCCATATGTGTCTGTGCACATCTACTACTACTTAGATCACTACAATATCTCTCCTGATTTTTCAGTGCTTTGTTTTGCCATATGTCAGTAGGGGACTTTGGGGCTTACCTGTCCACAAAATCTTAGCAGGATCCAATGTACCTCAAGTGTATCCAGCGTCTCTTATTGTCTCTCCGAGATGTCTCTTAAAACCATTTTCCCGACATGCTTTCTGATACAGATACTTGACACCTGTTTAACATATTCAAAGAAATAAAAATGGTTGATTTTTCTGAAGGCAAAGAACCTTATGCAAAAGGTGCTAGGAAAGCTCAAGAAAAGATGTGATATTTGGTATTGGTATCTGTCAGCAACCATAGAAAGGGCTTGTGAACCAAGTAAGAAGACCAGGATACCTTTTTCTTCTTCTTCTTTTGTGGGGTGGTGGGGGTGGGGGATGCAAATATGGTGAGTTCTCTATGGGACTTGAAGAGAGTGAGAGCTCTTGTAATTAGACTCTTACGAATTACTACAATTCTATGGAAGAAGCAGTTTCTTAAATGAGATTGCAGCTTCTATCGAATTTTAGAAAGGTTCTTGAGGTTCTGACTAATTATATCGTTGGATTAATGGGTTTTCAACTTCTAAAAATGGGAAGATACTCAAAGGGTTTTGGTATTAGAGGCCGTTGAAGGGGAAACTCCGAATTACTAGAATTGTCCTTTGGTTGTCCCTTCACTCCTCTTACTTGTTTGCTAGAATTTTCTTCTCCTCCCCACCCCCCTTTGAGGAGCTTAGGCCCTCATTTATCATATAGTTTCCTTGTACCTGCAATGCCTGTATTTTTTGTTTACCAATAAAAAAAATCTGAACAATCCGACAAGAATACAGGGCAGTGAGAATTAGTTCATGGTTATAGATGTAGAAATAGTGGAGGATGGAATTAGGGCTCTTGGGAGATGTATTTGTAGCAATCGAACGCCAAGACTATGGAAATATTTCGGTACTTTTTACTGGTCCAGTTCTTAACAATCTGTCCATTCTCAGACCTGATTCATTTAGTGGGGTCCATGCTTGAACCTGGACCTGCTGACACCCCTAAAGTTATAGCAAGCTTCTCACTACAGTCTGCTTCACTTGCTTTGAAGTCTTGGGTGTATGTGCCTTTCATTTCTGATTAAATTTGGTATATAGTTCATAAGAAAGATCCAAAAACGAGTTAAAGCAATACTTTAAGAGTAAACATACTAAGCAAAATTTGTGTACGTTTAACATTAGGAATGTGATGAGGTGAAACCTTGCAGCCTGATCTCAAGTGATCACACACTCTGCCCTGCACAACAACTTAGCCTTTTCCTAACTAAATGGGGTAGGCTACATGGATCCACGAAAAAAAAGAAAAATACAAAATACAAAAGAAAAGAAAAAGGGCACCACTGGAACATCCCACTTACAATTAGTCGGAAACATGGATCTTTGCCCTTTAAACAGCTATGTTTGAGGTCAAACTGGAGTCAAGACCTAGTCTCTGCATGTGTTTTCTTACACCATCCTCTATGGTCATTTTGGGCCTAGCCCAAACATGCTGCCCTGATGCAGCGATGAGGACTTATGAAAGGAGGAGGAAGAGGGGAGTTGGCCAGGGCAAGGACAACTAGCTAAGTGGAGTTTGGTTTGATGGGATCTATAGTTTCTATTTTCAGTAGTTTCTAAATTCCTAGTTTCTAATTTCAGTTTTAGTAACTAGTAGGACTTTCTATTTTGTTAGTTTATGGTTCCAGTTTTTAGTAACTACTCTAGTTTCTATATTGTAATCTCTCCCATCAAGTTATAAATAAAGAGGAGGGCTCCATAAGCCTCCATGATTTTTATGAAAAAAAAAACTGCTGTTGCTGTTCCTTCTCTGCTGAAGGTTGCTTTGTGTTTAATCAAAGTGGTGGACTGGTGTGTGATCTGGTGACTCTTTGCAGTGTGAAGCCCATGACATTTTCTTCAAGTGTTCTTCTTCTTCTTCTTCAAGGTTTTTCAAGGGCTCTATTGCTGATCATCAAACCAGGTATTTAAAACCCAATTCTGCCCAGAATTCCATTAAGTTTCACAATCGGTTCCCTGCTCCCTGTAGCACTTCCAGCTGTCGGTTTGAGCTATAATTCTGGTCGATTCTTCTTCCCTACCCAAGTGAGACTCGACCCTGGTTTGGGCTGATTCTGACCAGCCAATTTTGAGATAGTGAAAATCTCCTTATTTTTGTCCTGTAGTGGATTTCTGAGGCTGAGACTGAAGTCGATAGGACTGTTCTACTGTGTTTTGGTTCTATGCTCTTCTATGCTGTTGCTCATATTGATTGGATTGTGATAGACCTGTAACAGTCCCCTGATAGGCTACTGGACCTGTTTGCTAGTTTGGCCTGAAGAACCAGATCTGTTGGAATCAACAGACTTTTTTGTGTCTTCTTTTCTGTTCTTATTTTCTGTTACATGATTGGGCTGGTTCTGGTTGTTCTTCTGAATATACAATCCTGCAGTTGAAGGCTTGGTTAGTCTATCTATCCTAGTCTACATTATGCCCTGCAACAAACACATAATAAGTTGTTGATTTTCTGATGTTATTGTTGTTAATTGCAGCTGCTGCCTAACCTTGGAGAACTCACATGAGTGTGTATTACAGAGGACATGTTTTGTTTGAAAGGGATGATGCACATAAATGGACTAAAGAGGAATATGAACTTGTCCGAAGGTGTGTTCAATCATATATTGGCTTTTATGTATTCCTTTTTTCATTCAAATCTTGTGTGTGGTTTTACCCCGACCCTCTGTAGAAAATGTATGTATTGTGTTGGTGATGAACAATAATGTTGTATATTTGGTACCTACCTTTTTGTATTTAAGGAGGGTTTTTTTTTTAAACTTGTGTATGACAATGTATATACATTCCTGCAGTTGAAGGCTTGGTTAGTCTATCTATCCTAGTCTACATTATGCCCTGCAACAAACACATAATAAGTTGTTGATTTTCTGATGTTATTGTTGTTAATTGCAGCTGCTGTCTTACCTTGGAGAACTCACATGAGTGTGTATTACAGAGGGCATGTTTTGTTTGAAAGGGATGATGCACATAAATGGACTAAAGAGGAATATGAACTTGTCCGAAGGTGTGTTCAATCATATATTGGCTTTTATGTATTCCTTTTTTCATTCAAATCTTGTGTGTGGTTTTACCCCGACCCTCTGTAGAACATGTATGTATTGTGTTGGTGATGAATAATAATGTTGTATATTTGGTACCTACCTTTTTGTATTTAAGGAGTTTTTTTTTTTTTTTTTATTTATTTATTTATTTTTAAACTTGTGTATGACAATGTATATACTATAGAGTGCATGAGAAGCATGGTTCAAAGTGGAGGATGGTGGCTGATGTGTGATGGGGACATCAAGGTGTACAGTCGAAAGAAGAAAAAGATTCAACCAGGTCCATCTTTGTGGTTAGAGGATTAAACAAGAAAGAAGAAGGAAAGAGAAGAAACAAGAAAGAAGAAGGAAAGAGAGGAGTCGAACCAGCCTTCCAGCGCTGGGTTCGACCCCCCATTGTCCTCCCAATCAGTAGATCTTGTGGACCCCACCAAATCTTATTTGATTCTAGTACTTTACAGATCTTGTGGACCCCACCAAATCTTATTTGATTCTAATACTTTGCTTTAAATCTAGTGATATTTGATTGTCTTACATAATTAGGAAACTAGGACTTCTTTATATTGGTCTGTTAGGTAGTCTTTTATTTCAAGTAATTGAGTTTCTAAATATCTTTTTTATTTTTGGAAGTTTATTCTATTTAAGTGTAAGGCCATTGGCCATTATGGAATACAATGAATGTTAATTGAAAAAAACAGCCAAGAGCAAACCCCCACCCCTCACGGTTCTCTCTCTCTTTCAATCTCGTCTTTCTCACTTTTCTCTCTTGCCTCTTTCTTCTCTTTAGTCTCTCGGCTCTCTCTTCTCTCTTCTCTCTTGTCTCGCCTCCCTCTCTTTTTCCATTCTTTTTTTTCTGCTGCTGTTTTTGTTGCTGTTGATCTCCCCTTTCGATGCTCACTGCTGCTGCTACACACTACTGCCATTACCTCACTGTTGCTGCTACACACTGCTGCCATTACATCACTGCTGCTGCTACCCTCAGCTGCTGCTACTCTCGGTTGTTGTTTACTCTCCGCTGGAGCATCTCTCTACAATCGGCTGGACTTGTCTTCATCAACTAAAGGTGGACTGCATCTCTTTATTTTGGAGGACCTTGATCTCTTCTTTTCTCCTCAGATCTGGACAACAGTACGGTAAATCATTAAACTAAACCCTCCCCACCTCCATTAATCCCTATTATATATTGCAGCCAATTGACATTGAAGCCAGCCTTTGCCCTTTGATTATGCCTATTTTTACCCGTTGTTTTAAGTTGTTTTGTCACTGTTATATCTCCAAAAAAAACCTGCTGATTTTCTATTTTAGTTGGTTGCTAGAGGACATTGATTGTTTGCATATCTAATTTGGGTGTCTAGATTGATTTGTGCTGAACCTAACATTCGAATGTTGTATGTTCCCTTCTCCATGTCCCCACTTGAAACTTAAGTAAGAATTTATGTGTTTTTCCGTCTAGATTATTATTGCTTTTGGCTACTTTGTTTGTTAGTCTCATTTTATCTTGCATGCTTAATCTTGTTTGCTGAGTTTCTTTTTGTCCTATCTACCTAAGCCCCTTGAGTTGACCCTACCTAGTTAGTTAATCTTGTAGGAGACCTAGTCACCTAGGAACCCCCCCTACATCATCTTGGTATCAGAGCATGGTTTTGTCTAAGTTGAGGGTAATTAAGTACTGCTGTCCCTTGTTTACATGTCTTATCTTTTGAGGTCTAGTCTCCGTCACCGTTTGTCTATAGTCGAGTTTGAGCTAAGAGAGCGATACCATAGATTAGAAGACACCCTTTTCTTTCTTAAGTTGGCGGGACCAAATAGCATTGGACGTTATTCTCTCCAAAAGCATATACTCGAGAGGGATATTTCTGACCTCAAGATTGAAAGGGCTAACTACTTATCTCAATTGGAGATCCTGAGTAGACCTTGAGTCTTTGGTGGGAACCGTACCTTTGGCTGCCCATCTCCTTATGTCCACTCGTAGTGGTAGAGCATACCAGGATATGTCTGACCCTCCTAGCACCGCCACCCAATCGGAGCAACTGGCTGAATTCATGAAAGCCGTTCAAACCATACAGGAAACACAAGCTATCCATCTCCAAGCCCTTACCGATAAGTTGGCTGCCCTGGAGACAAGTGCCCAAAACCTTGATGGACGGCAAGGCCGTAACATAACTGGCACTGAACCTAGGGGCAGAGGCCCTAACCCTGAGGAAGTAAACGAAAATAACCAGACTGACGGTTATGACCGGATAGGGGATAACCTCCAAGGCCTAAGGTGTGGTAGGGATCAGGGTAGGGGTTGAGGCCCACCGCCAAGATGCCAAACCCAATATGGAGATGATGAGGGCTATGAGCACCATAATAGGGGCTTTGATGTCAGACGAATGATTAAGGTAGATGCCTCTACCTACGATGGTCAGATTGATGCTAGGATCCTTCTGGATTGGATCAAGCAGATGGATAGGTACTTCGATTTCTATGATATGCCAGAGGAAGTCTGCTACCGATTAGCTAAGTTCAAGCTTATTGTAGCTGCCGAGGACTTCTGGACAGACCTAGAGTACCAGGAGGACCACCTAGGACTTGAGCCAATCACCACCTGGGTAGAGATGCAAGAGCGGCTCAAGAGGGAATTTTTGCCTATCACTTATAGGCTCCAGTTGTTGAATGAGATGAATACCCTGAAGTAAGGAAAGTTGACTGTGACCGAGTACATGAGCAAGTTCAATGAATTAAAAATTAGAAGCCATATTCGGGAGGATGTTAAGCAGACACTATCCAGATTCCTTACCGGGCTCAACTCCGAAATTCAGTCTCGTATAGCAGCCCACCTGGTGCGAGACGTTCCACAGGCCTTCAGGATAGCCCTTAAGGTGGAATCCTCCATGAGAACTTATTCTCAGAGGAAGAGCTTCCAAGCTGGGGAGTCTCAATTTAGAAAACCACCCCAAGGCTCAACTGGATTCCCAAGACCCCCTGCTGCACCACAACGTCAATTTGACAACAAGGGTAAAGGAATTTTGGGAGAAGCACCCAAGTGTAGTGGGTAACAACATTGCTTCAAGTGTCGCGGGTTTGGTCACTTCTCCAGATAGTGTCCCAATAGAAAGCTTTATGTGGGAGAGCAGACCCCTGAAGAAGGTGACCAAGAGGGTTTTCAGGACCATGAGTATGAGGACCATAGGCCAGATGAGACCATATCTGATGAGGACACCGAGGAGGCCGGTGACCTCAAGCTCGGCATTGTGCGTTGCATAGTCTCACAACCTAAGAATAGCGACGATTGGCGATGAACTAATATTTTCATCACCTACACATGTCATCAGGGCAAGAACTGCTGCGTCGCCATAGACAGTGGGAGTTGCATGAATGTGGTCGCCAAGAGTGTTGTTGCTCGAATGGGCCTCAAACCTGAACCCCACCCCAAGCCTTACAAGGTTTGCTTGGGTTGATTAGTCCACCATTCTCGTAAATTTGAGGTGTCTAGTTCCCCTACACTTTGCAGGATATGAGGATTGAGTGTGGTGTGATGTCCTAGAGATGGATGTTGCCCACATCATTCTAGGGAGGCCCTGGTTATATGACCGGGATGTCACCAATTACGGGAAATCTAACACCTATGTCTTAGAGTTCAAAGGGAAGAAGATCAGACTGACACCCAGTCCCCCTAGGGAAGTTAGGGTTCTAGAACACAAGGGAAGTACATCCAAACACGCCCCCACCAAAACACTCAACATCAAGGATTAAAGTATCGGTATCGGTCGTCGTATCGGTCGGCCAAAATTAAGATACGTATCGGAGGGTATCCTATCGTATCGGAGATACGCTAAAGATACGCACATAAATGGATAGGAAACATTTTTTTATACATTTTTGCATAAAAAAATAGTTAAAAAAAGTTATATATAACATGTATTATGCAAAAACAGTCACTCAAAATCCAAGGTTTGTAGTTGTCCCATAAATGTAAAATCCTTGTTCCCAACCTTGATTTTCACTTTAGTTAGAGAGAAAAATGGTTGGCAGCAACTTTGGAACACCTCAAAAAATTGTGTTTTTCTAAAAAATTACCCATTTTCGCCATTTTATGACCGTATCGGTGTGTATCGATCGATACATATCGATACGCACCGATACGTACTGATACGTATCGATACATACCGATACGTACATTTCACTTCAATTTTGAATTTTTCATAGAGTATCGATACGTATCGGTGCGTATCGGTGGTGTATCTGTGAGTATCGGTACGTATCGGTGAGTATCGGTGCGTATCGGTGGTGTATCGTAAGATACGTATCGATACAAAAGGGTTTTAAAAATTTTATGTATCGTATTGGTCAGTATCGTATCGGTAAGGACCGATACGGTATGATACGGACCGATACTTTAAACCATGCTCAACATTTTAAATCAACAACAATTTGAAAGAGTGTCATGAGTCAGGGGTGATTTATGCTCTAGTTGCCGTACAGAGTAATACCGATAGGTCACGCTTATTCACTGAGGCTCCTAGAGAAGTGCAACCCTTGTTGAGGAAATTCGAGAGGCTATTCCCTGAGGAACTACCTGATGAGTTACCGCCTATGCGTGACATCCAGCACGCTATTGACTTGGGTCCAGGATCCTCTCTCCCGAACTTACCCCATTACCGAATGAATCCCAAAGAACACGCCAAACTCAAACGGCAAGTGGATGAACTGTTGCAAAAGGGATTCATTAGGGAAAGCCTTAGCCCGTGTGCTGTACCTACCTTGCTCACGCCAAAGAAAGATGGCACCTGGCGTATGTGTGTTGATAGTAGGGCCATCAATAAGATCACCATCAAGTATAGGTTCCCTATCCCTAGGCTTGATGACATGTTGGATATGATGGCCAACTCTTCGATCTTTTCGAAGATTGATCTCAAGAGTGGGCACCACTAGATTAGGGTCAGGCCTGGAGATGAGTGGAAGACAGCCTTCAAGACGAAGGATGGCCTCTTTGAGTGGTTAGCCATGCCTTTTGGCTTGTCAAATGCACCTAGCACCTTCATGAGGATAATAAATCAACCATTCATTGGCAAGTTCCTAGTGGTTTACTTTGATGACATCCTCATCTATAGTAAGACCCCGTCTTCCCACTTGGATCACTTACAGAAGGTTTTTCATGTGCTTTTACAAGATAAACTCTATGTCAACCTCAAGAAGTGCACCTTTATGAGTGATCAAGTCATCTTCTTAGGATTTGTTGTGTCAACTCAGGGAGTATCTGCTGACCCTGAGAAAGTGAGAGCGATTGTAGAGTGGCCTGAGCCAACTAATGTCCATGAGGTAAGAAGCTTTCATGGCTTAGCCACTTTCTACAGAAGGTTCATCTACCGGTTTAGTTCCATTATGTCTCCTATCACCGATTGCATGAAAAAGGACTTTCAATAGACTAAGAGTGCTACGAAGGCCTTTAATGAGATTAAAAAGCTTATGACTGAGGCTCCAGTCCTGCGCCTCCCAGATTTCTCTAAAGTCTTCGAAGTTAACTGTGATGCATCTGGTATTGGGATAAGTGGTGTCCTAGGACAAGAGGGCCACCCTGTTGTCTATTTTAGTGAGAAGCTTAATGAAGCTAGGCAACGATATTCTACATACGACAAGGAATTATATGCGGTTGTCCAATCATTGCGCTATTGACGACATTACCTTTTACCGCAAGAATTCATACTATTCTCTGACCACCAAGCTCTGAGATACCTTAGTGCCCAAAAGAAACTCAATCAGAGGCATGCCAAGTGGGTTGGGTTTCTCCAAGAGTACAATTTTGTACTCAAGCACAGGCCTGGTGTCGAGAATACTGCTGCGGATGCACTGAGCCTGGTGATATGTTCCTCAGTCGCACCAATGCTAGGAGTCGGGCTAGTGTGCTACTCCAAGCAATGAGTGTAGAGGTTGTAGGGTTCGAGCGAGTCAAGGACCAATACCCCACCTGTCCTGATTTTAATGAGCCATTCACTTCCTTGAGTGAAGGCAACCCAGTCAACCGCTCGGACTACCTACTTAGAGAGGGCTTTCTTTTTAAAGGAAGCAAGTTGTGCATTCCCAGGACTTCACTCCGAGATTTCTTGATCTGGGAATTGCATGCTGGGGGAGTCGCTGGCCACTTCGGTCGCGATAAGACCATCACCCTCGTTGAGGACAGATTCTCTTGGCCAGGACTGAAGAGGGATGTTGCTAGAGTTGTGGGTCAGTGCAGGACATACCAGACCGCCAAACAACAAAAGCAAAACACGGGTTTGTACACTCCCCTACCCGTTCCCCATTCCCCTTAGCAGGACCTTAGCATGGACTTCGTGTTTGGTCTACCAAGAACTTCGAGAGGCAATGATTCTGTTTATGTGGTTGTTGACCGCTTCTTGAAGATGACCCATTTTATCCCATACTCTAAGACCTCCGATGCATCCATAGTAGCCAAACTTTTCTTTAATGAGGTTGTCAAGTACCATGGGTTACCCCTCACCATAGTGTCCGATAGGGATGTTAAGTTCCCTAGTCATTTTTGGAGGACCCTATGGCGGATGATGGGCACGAAACTCCGTTTCTCCTCAGCTTTCCACCTTCAAACCGATGGCCAAACCGAGGTTGTCAATAGGAGCTTAGGGAATTTATTGCTTTGCCTGATAGGAGAACACCTCACCAGTTGGGATCGAGTCCTTAGCCAGGCCAAGTTTGCATATAACAATTCTAAGAATTGTACCACTGGTCTGTCCCCCTTTGAGATCTGTTCAGGATACCAGCCTCGGGCACCCATAGACCTTATCCCAGTCGTGTCTAGTTCTAGGACCTCCCAGTCAGCCGAATCTTTTGCTCAGCATATACATGATTTGCATGCAGGTATAGGGAGACAAATAGCACTGAGCAATGAGCAATACAAATCGAAAGCAGATGTGCACAGAAGGCTACAAGAGTTTCAAGAGGGTGATATGGTGATGGTAAGAATCAAGCCGCAACGTTTTGTTAGGGGAAAAGCGAGCAAGATACATGCTCGTAGCACGGGTCCGTTCAAGGTACTTAGAGGTTAGGTGCCGATGCATTTGTTCTTGATCTGCCAGCTAGCATGGAGATCAGCAATATTTTCAATGTTGAAGACCTAGTCCCATACCATGGTACCTCTACCTTCACCTCTTTTTATCCTGATGACCTTGAAGACTTCCCTTTCAACATTGATGAGACTTCTGAGCCAAGCCAACCACTTCCCCCCACCTCGTTACCACCTGTGCCTAAGGTCACGAGGAGAACTGAAGGGAAATCCTTGATGAGAGGATTGTGTCCACACATTCTGGAGGTTCTAGAGAGTTCTTGGTCAAGTGGCATGGACGTCCGGAAATTGACAACACCTGGATCACAATGCAAGAAGTCCAACAACTCAACCCAGACCTACTTGAGTATTACATGAGCTTTAATTCACCAGAGGTGAATTCTTCCAAGCCGGGGAGAGTTGATGGGGACATCAAGGTGTACAGTCGAAAGAAGAAGATTCAACCAGGTCCATCTTTGTGGTTAGAGGATTAAACAAGAAAGAAGAAGGAAAGAGAGGAGTCGAACCAGCCTTCCAGCACTGGGTTCGACCCCCCTTGTCCTCCCAATCAGTAGATCTTGTGGACCACAGCAAATCTTATTTGATTCTAGTACTTTGCTTTAAATCTAGTGATATTTGATTGTCTTACATAATTAGGAAACTAGGACTTTTTATATTGATCTATTAGGTAGTCTTTTATTTCAAGTAATTGAGTTTCTAAATATCTTTTTTATTTTTGGAAGTTTATTCTATTTAAGTGTAAGGCCATTGGCCATTATGGAATACAATGAATGTTAATTGAAAAAAACAGCCAAGAGCAAACCCCCACCCCTCTCACGGTTCTCTCTCTCTCTTTCAATCTCGTCTTTCTCACTTTTCTCTCTCGCCTCTTTCTTCTCTTTAGTCTCTCGGCTCTCTCTTCTCTCTTCTCTCTTCTCTCTTGTCTCGCCTCCCTCTCTTTTTCCATTCTTTTTTTTCTGCTGCTGCTACACACTGTTGCCATTACATTCACTGTTGTTGCTATACACTGCTGCCATTACATCACTGCTGCTGCTATACATTGCTGCCATTACATCACTGCTGCTGCTACACACTGCTGCCATTACATCACTGCTGCTGCTACACACTGCTGCCATTACATCACTGCTGCTGCTATACATTGCTGCCATTACATCACTGCTGCTGCTACACACTGCTGCCATTACATCACTGCTGCTGCTACACACTGCTGCCATTACATCACTGCTGCTGCTACACACTGCTGCCATTACATCACTGCTGCTGCTACACACTGCTGCCATTACATCACTGCTGCTGCTATACACTGCTGCCATTACATCACTGCTGCTGCTACACACTGCTGCCATTACATCACTGCTGCTGCTACCCTCGGCTGCTGCTACTCTCAGTTGTTGTTTACTCTCTGCTGGTGCTGATCTCTCTACAATCGGCTGGACTTGTCTTCATTAACTAAAGGTGGACTGCATCTCTTTATTTTGGAGGACCTTGATCTCTTCTTTTCTCCTCAGATCTGGACAACAGTACGGTAAATCATTAAACTAAACCCTCCACACCTCCATTAATCCCTATTATATATTGAAGCCCATTAACATTGAAGCCAGCCTTTGCCCTTTGATTATGCCTATTTTTACCCGTTGTTTTAAGTTGTTTCGTCACTGTTATATCTCAAAAAAAAAAACTTGCTGATTTTCTATTTTAGTTGGTTGCTAGAGAACATTGATTGTTTGCATATCTAATTTGGGTGTCTAGATTGATTTGTGCTGAACCTAACATTCGAATGTCGTTTGTTCCCTTCTCCATGTCCTCACTTGAAACTTAAGTAAGAATTTATGTGTTTTTCCGTCTAGATTATTATTGCTTTTGGCTACTTTGTTTGTTAGTCTCATTTTATCTTGCATGCTTAATCTTGTTTGTTGAGTTTCTTTTTGTCCTATCTACCTAAGCCCCTTGAGTTGACCTTACCTAGTTAGTTAATCTTGTAGGAGACCTAGTCACCTACGAACCCCCCTACATCAATGTGCTTGGCAAACATCGGTTTCATGTGAAGGATGCATGGCGCAGAATAAAGTTGGCCAACAAGAAAAGGGGTAAATTGCTAATTTAATTGCCTTTATTTCCCCCCCACTTTCCCTCTATAAATAAACCAAGATTTAATGATTTTGTATCAAACTATCAATCATGTATGCAAACATTTGAAGTATTCTTGAATTTGGACTTGGGGTGTGGTTTTTGTCATTATTGGATACCTCGTTACCAACTTGGTGCTTGAACAAAGTGATTCTGATTCATTTTGGCTAGGTACTAAACTACCGTAGAAGTAGGTTCACACTAGATAAACAATGTTGGGGAACCTTAGAGAAGAAAGTGGAAATCAAGGTAGAGAGGGGGAAGGAGGGGAATCACACACACACTAGTGCACAAACTCAACATCTTCATTCAATAATCAAAATGACTCTAAGTCTTCCATCGGTTACAGCCTATATATAGGAAAATAGGAAAATGAAATTAGAAACTTAACTGAAATGGAAACTAGCCTAAACTAGGGGACAACCAATAAAAAGGAAACTGAAGCAAGAAAATAAATCCTACTTCTATGTTCAAGTTTGGAAAGTAAAAAACATGAAATAAAATATTAAATAACTACTAATTTCATTTCCAACCCTTTATGGAGCAAAACCCTGGGTTGGACCTATTCTTCTTGGCCCTTGGCTTCCACAACCGATTATGCTGGTCCAACACTCCAACTAGGTAAGTGTAGCTGTATCTGCATCAACTCTCCCCTTTTGGAAAGAACTCGACTCTGTCGAGTTTGGATGAGGTCTAAGAATGCCGTCAGAGTCGATGCACTTGATGAGAAAAGTACCATCTTCTTGAGCTTGAGAGGGGGAAGATCCTTTATTGGAAAGAACTCCATCTCAAGGCCACCATGCTGAAAAGAGTATGTATTCTCATAACCACAGTGCTTGGCTTTTTTGTCGAACAACCATGGGTGCCCCAGAAGAATGTGACAGACTTTCAGAGGGAGAACATCACACTGCAGCTGATCAATCAGTCCACCAATGGATAAATCCACCAATGGAATACGTGAGCAAACACCTTTCATTAATTTTCAAGTTAGTGTTGTTTACCCACTAATGTAGGGAGGGTGCCTAAACGACTAGGTTTCCCACAAGGGGTCAATCCACTAGAGTATGGAATACTCAATAGGTCTTGAATTGGGTTGGGTTCAAAGTTGTTCAGCAAAGTACAAATTTAACATGCAAGATAATACACTAATTAACAGGGCAGCATCGGTCAATAATAATCTAAGCATGAAAAAACACTTAAACTACCCAAGCGTCAAATGGGGGTATGAGGAAGGGAACATGGCAGAAAATATGTGTTAGGTTTAGCACAAATCAATCAAAACACTAAGCATAATAAGCAACCCGCGCAGTTCTCTAAAATCAGTCAACTAATAAGGTAAAACAGCAGGGATTTTTTTTTTAGGATAACAGAAAATAGATGGCTTGAAAAACAGAGATTAATTTCAGGTTTCAGTGGGGGAGATAATGGGGATAATAGGCAGTCAATGGATGTGGAATAGGGGTGTCTTACTTACCTTCTTGCTGTCCCGATTTGAGGAGAAATAGAGAAGCGGAAGTCCTCCAAAACAGAGGTGCACTCCACCTTATTTGATGAGGAAGAAGCTCCAGCTTGATGATGTAGTGCTCAGCAGCAGCCCAGCTTGTTGATGAGGAACTCAGCAGCAACCCAGGTGGGGTCTATTCGATGGAGGTGATCTCTAGTTACTGTGAACAATGGCTGCAATAGTACCGCAGCAACAGAGAGAACAGAAACAGTAAAAGAGAGAGATGAAAGTCGAGAAAAGAGAGTCTAGAAAGAGAGAGGATGAGAGTGAGAAAAGAGAGAGAGGGAGAATCGTGAGAGAGAGAGAGACGATGGTTTTTCTTCATTCAATAATTTCTTTCATTGTGGCCAATGGCCTTACATAAATAATAGGATAATTACTAAAAAATGAAAAGGCTAATCTAGGAACATAATCTCAGAAATAAAGAAGTTTCCTAAAAAAAATAAATAGGAGTGTTATTTAGTTTCCTACTTAATGACCTAAATAAATAAGATACTGGGAAATAAACCTACTAAAACAACAAATCAAATGGGGCCCACAAAATCTTGGGCGATAGGAAAGAGAGAGGGAATCAACCAGCATTGGGTAAGGCTAGTCGATTCCTCCCTTCTTCCTTCTTCCTTCTTCCTTCTTCTTTCTTCTACTTCCTTCTATTCTTTTAGCCATAAAGATGGTTGTTTCTTCTTCTTGCGTCTGTACACCTTGATGTCTCCATCAACTCTCCCCGGCTTGGTAGAATTCACCTCCGGTGAATTAGAGCTCATGTAATATTCAAGCAGGTCTGGGTTGAGTTGTTGGATTTCTTGCAATGTAATCCAGGTGTTGTCAATTTCCGGACGTCCATGCCACTTGACCAAGAACTCTCTAGAACCTGCAGTATGTGTGGACACAATCCTCTCATCAAGGATTTCCACTTCTTCAGTTCTTCTCTTGACCTTAGGCACAGGTGGTAATAAGGTGGGAGAAAGTGGTTGGCTTGGCTCAGAAGTCTCATCAATGGTGAAGGGGAAGTCCTCAAGGTCATCAGGATAGAAAGGGGTAAAGGTAGAGGTACCATGGTATGGGACTAGGTCTTCAACATTGAAAATATTACTCATCTCCATGCTAGCTGGCAGATCAAGAACATACGCATTGGCACCTATACTCTTAAGTATCTTGAACGGACCTGTGCTATGAGCATGTAGCTTGCTCGCTTTTCCCCTAACAGAACGTTGCAGCTTGATTCTTACCATCACCATATCGCCCTCTTGAAACTCTTGTAGCCTTTTGTGCACATCTGCCTTCGATTTGTATTGCTCATTGCTCAGTGCTATCTGTCTTCTTATGCCTGCATGCAAATCATGTATATGTTGAGCAAAAGATTTGGCTGATTGGGATGTCCTGGAACTGGACACTACTGGGATAAGGTCTATGGGTGCCTGGGGCTGGTATCCTGAACAGATCTCAAAGGGGGACAGGCTAGTGGTACGGTTCTTAGAACTATTATATGCAAACTCAGCCTGGCTAAGGACTCGATCCCAACTGGTAAGGTGTTCTCCTATGAGGCAACGCAATAAATTCCCTAAGCTTCTATTGACAACCTCGGTCTGGCCATCGGTCTGAGGGTGGAAAGCAGAGGAGAAACGGAGCTTCGTGCCCATCATCAGCCATAGGGTCCTCCAAAAATGACTAGTGAACTTAACATCCCTATCTGACACTATGGTGAGGGGCAACCCATGGTACTTGACAACCTCATTAAAGAAAATTCTGGCTACTATGGATGCATCGGAGGTCTTAGAGCATGGGATGAAATTGGCCATCTTCGAGAAGCGGTCCACAACCACATAAACAGAATCATGACCTCTCAAAGTTCTTGGTAGACCAAACATGAAGTCCATGCTAAGGTCCTGCCAAGGGGAATGGGGAACGGGTAGGGGAGTGTACAATCCTGTGTTTTGCTTTTGTTGTTTGGTGGTCTGGCACGTCCTACACTGACTCACAACTCTAGCAACATCCCTCTTCAGCCCTGGCCAAAAGAATCGATCCTCAACGAGGGTGATGGTCTTATCTCGACCGAAATAGCCAGCGACTCCCCCAGCATGCAATTCTCAGATCAGGAAATCTCGGAGTGAAGTCCTGGGAATGCACAACTTGCTTCCTTTAAAAAGGAAGCCCTCCCTAAGTAGGTAGTCTGAGCGGTTGACCGGGTTGCCTTCACTCAAGGAAGTGAAAGGCTCACTAAAATCAGGACAGGTGGGGTATTGGTCCTTAACTCGCTCGAACTCTACAACCTCTACACTCATTGCCTGGAGTAGCACACTAGCTCGACTCCTAGCATTGGCAGACTGAGGAATATGTTCACCCGACTCAGTGCATCTGCAGCAGTATTCTCGACACCAGGTCTGTGCTTGAGTACAAAAGTGTACTCTTGGAGAAACTCAACCCACTTGGCATGTCTCTGGTTTAGTTTCTTTTGGGTGCTCAGGTATCTCAGAGCCTGGTGGTCAGAGAATAGCACGAATTCTTGCGGTAAAATGTAATGTCGCCAATAGCACAGTGATTGGACAACCGCATAGAATTCCTTGTCGTACGTGGAATAACATTGCCTAGCTTCATTAAGCTTCTCACTAAAATAGGCAACAGTGTGGCCCTCTTGTCCTAAGACACCACCTATCCCAATACCAGATGCATCGCAATTCACTTCGAAGACCTTAGAGAAATCTGGGAGGCGCAAGACTGGAGCTTCAGTCATAAGCTTTTTAATCTCATTAAAGGCCTTCGTAGCACTCTTAGTCCATTGAAAGTCCTTTTTCATGCAATCGGTGATAGGAGACATAATGGAACCAAACCGGTAGATGAATCTTCTGTAGAAAGTGGCTAAGCCATGAAAGCTTCTTACCTTATGGAAATTAGTTGGCTCAAGCCACTCTACAATCGCTCTCACTTTCTCAGGGTCAGCAGATACTCTCCGAGTTGACACAACAAATCCTAAGAAGATGACTTGATCACTCATAAAGGTGCACTTCTTGAGGTTGACATAGAGTTTCTCTTGTAAGAGCACATGAAAAACCTTCTGTAAGTGATCCAAGTGGGAAGACGGGGTCTTACTATGGATGAGGATGTCATCAAAGTAAACCACTAGAAACTTGCCAATTAATGGTTGATTCATTATCCTCATTAAGGTGCTTGGTGCATTTGATAAGCCAAAAGGCATGACTAACCACTCGAAACGGCCATCCTTCGTCTTGAAGGCTGTCTTCCACTCATCTTCAGGCCTAACTCTAATCTGGTGGTACCCGCTCTTGAGATCAATCTTCGAAAAGATCGAAGAGTTGGCCATCATATCCAGCATGTCATCAAGCCTAGGGATAGGGAACCAATACTTGATGGTGATCTTATTGATGGCCCTACTATCAACACACATACGACAGGTGCCATCTTTCTTTGGCGTGAGCAAGGCAGGTACAGCACACGGGCTAAGGCTCTCCTTAATGAATCCCTTCTGCAACTGTTCATCTACTTTCCGTTTGAGTTCGGCGTGTTCTTTGGGATTCAATTCGGTAATGGGGTAAGTTCGGAAGAGAGGATCCTGGAACTAAGTCAATAGCGTGCTGGATGTCACGCATAGGCGGTAACTCATCAGGTAGTTCCTCAGGGAATAACCTCTCGAATTTTCTCAACAAGGGTCGCACTTCTCTAGGAGCCTTAGTGAATAAGTGTGACCTATTGGTATTACTTTGTATGGCAACTAGAGCATAAATCACCCCTAACTCGTGACACTCTCCTTCAAATTGTTGTTGATTTAAAATGTTGAGTGTTTTCGTGGGGGTGTGTTTGGATGTACTTCCCTTGTGTTCTGGAACCCTAACTTCCCTCGGGGCACTGGGGGTAGTCTGATCTTCTTCCCTTTGAACTCAAAGACATAGGTGTTAGACTTCCCGTAATTGGTGACATCCTGGTCATATAACCAGGGTCTACCTAGGATGATGTGGGCAACATCCATCTCTAGGACATCACACCACACTCGATCCTCATATCCAGCAAAGTGAAGGGGAACTAAACACCTTAGATTAACGGGAATGGTGGACTGATCAACCCAGGCAACCTTGTAAGGCTTGGGGTGGGGTTCAGGTTTGAGGCCCATTCGAGCGACAACACTTTTGGTGACCACATTCATGTAACTCCCGCTGTCTATGGCGACGCGGCAGTTCTTGCCCTGATGACATGTGTAAGTGATGAAAATATTAGTTCGCCGCCAATCATCGCTACTCCTAGGTTGTGAGACCATGTATCGCACGAGGCCGAGCTTGAGGTCTCATCTGGTCTATGATCCTCTTACTCATGGTCCTGAAAACCCTCTTGGTCAACTTCTTCAGGGGTCTGCTCTCCCACATAAAGATTTCTATTGGGACACTCTCTGGAGAAGTGACCAAACCAGCGACACTTGAAGCACTGTTGTTACCCACTACACTTGGGTGCTTCGCCCAAAATTCCTTTACCCTTGTTGTCAAATTAACCTTGTGGTGCAGCAGGGGGTTTTGGAAATCCAGTTGAGCCTTTGGGTGGTTTTCTAAATTGGGACTCCCCAACTTGGAAGCTCTTCCTCTGAGAATAAGTTCTCATGGAGGATTCTACCTCAAGAGCTATCCTGAACGCCTGTGGAACGTCTCGCACAAGGTGGGGTGCCATACGAGACTGAATTTCTGAGTTGAGCCCGGTAAGAAATTTGGATAGTGTCTGCTCAACGTCCTCCCGAATATGGCTTCTAATTTTCAATTCATTAAACTTGCTCATGTATTCAGTCACAGTCAACTTTCCTTGCTTTAGGGTATTCATTTCATTCAACAACTGGAGCCTATAAGTGATAGGCAAAAATTCCCTCTTGAGCCGCTCTTGCATTTCTACCCAGGTGGTGATTGGCTCAAGTCCTAGGTGGTCCTCTTGGTACTCTAGGTCTGTCCAGAAGTCCTGGGCAGCTCCAATAAGCTTTAACTTAGCAAATTGGTATCGGACTTCCTCTGGCATATCGTAGAAATCGAAGTACCTATCCATCTGCTTGATCCAATTCAGAAGGATCCTAGCATCAATCTGACCATCATAGGTAGGGGCATCTACCTTAATCATTCGTCTGACATCAAAGCCCCTATCATGATGCTCATAACCCTCATCATCTCCATATTGGGTTTGGCGTCTTGGCGGTGGGCCTCGACCCCTACCCCGATCCCTACCACGCCCCAGGCCTTGGAAGTTATCCCCTATCTGGTCATAACCATTAGTCTAGTTATTCTCGTTTACTTCCTCAGGGTTAGGGCCTCTGCCCCTAGGTTCAGTGCCAGTTGTGTTACCGCCTTGCCGTCCATCAGGGTTTTGGGGACTTGTCTCCAGGGCAGCCAACTTATCGGTAAGGGCTTGGAGATGGACAGCTTGTGTTTCTTGTATGGCTTGGACGGCTTTCATGAATTCAGCCGGTTGCTCAGATTGGGTGGAGGTGCTAGGGGGGTCAGACATATCCTGGTATGCTCTACCACTACGAGTGGACATAAGGAAATGGGCAGCCAAGGTACGGTTGCCACCAAAGACTCAAGGTCTACTCAGAATCTCCAATTGAGACAAGTAGTTAGCCCTTTCAATCTTGAGGTCAGAAATATCCCTCTCAAGTATGTGCTTTTGGAGGGAATAGCGTCCAATGCTATTTGGTCACGCCAATCTAAGGAAGAAAAGGGTGTCCTCTAATCTATGGTATCGCTCTCTTAGCTCAGACTCGACTACAGATAGATGGTGACGGAGACTAGACCTCAAAAGGTAAGACATGTGAACAAGGGGCAGTAGTACCTAATTACCCTAAACTTAGACAAAACCATGCTCTGATACCAAGATGATGTAGGGAGGGTACCTAGACAACTAGGTTTCCCACAAGGGGTCAATCCACTAGAGTAAGGAATACTCAATAGGTCTTGAATTGGGTTGGGTTCAAAGTTGTTCAGCAAAGTACAGATTTAACGTGCAAGATAATAGACTAATTAACAGGGCAGCATCGGTCAATAATAATCTAAGCATGAAAAAACACTTAAACTACCCAAGCGTCAAATGGGGGTATGGGGAAGGGAATATGGCAGCAAATATGTGTTAGGTTTAGCACAAATCAATTAAAACACTAAGCATAATAAGCAACCCGCGCAGTTCTCTAAAATCAGTCAACTAATAAGGTAAAACAGTAGGGATTTTTTTTTTTAGGATAACAGAAAATAGATGGCTTGAAAAACAAAGATTAATTTCAGGTTTTAGTGAGGGAGATAATGGGGATAATAGGCAGTCAATGGATGTGGAATAGGGGGGGTTTTACTTACCTTCTTGCTGTCCCGATTTGAGGAGAAATGGAGAAGCTGAAGTCCTCCAAAACAGAGGTGCAGTCCACCTTATTTGACAAGAAAGAAGGTTTAGCTTGATGATGTAGTGCTCAGCAGCAGCCCAGCTTGTTGATGAGGAACTCAGCAGCAACCCAGGTGGGGTCTATTCGATGGAGGTGATCTCCAGTTACTGTGAACAATGGCTGCAATAGTGCAGCAGCAACAGAGAGAACAGAAACAACAAAAGAGAGAGATGAAAGCCGAGAAAAGAGAGTCTAGAAAGAGAGAGGACGAGAGTGAGAAAAGAGAGAGGGAGAATCGTGAGAGAGAGAGAGACGATGGTTTTTCTTCATTCAATAATTTCTTTCATTATGGCCAATGGCCTTACATAAATAATAGGATAATTACTAAAAAAAGGAAAAGGCTAATCTAGGAACATAATCTTAGAAATAAAGAAGTTTCCTAAAAAAAACAAATGGGAGTGTTATTTAGTTTCCTACTTAACTCAATAACCTAAATAAATAAGATACTGGGAAATAAACCTACTAAAACAACAAATCAAATGGGGCCCACAAAATCTTGGGCGATAGGAAAGAGAGAGGGAATCAACGAGCATTGGGTAAGGCTAGTCGATTCCTCCCTTCTTCCTTCCTTCTTCCTTCTTCTTTCTTCTACTTCCTTCTATTCTTCTAGCCACAAAGATGATTGTTTCTTCTTCTTCTTGCGTATGTACACCTTGATGTCTCCATCACCCACCCAACCTTGTAGGGATTCGGATGAGGCTCAGTTTTCAGACCCAACTTGCGAACAACATTTTCAGCAACAACATTGGTACAACTGCCGAGGTTAATCACCATATTACATAAACTGTCATTGCATTACATCCTGGTCTGAAAGATACTTTTACAGTGCCAATCGTCCTCCTCGGGAATCTTCTATGTAGTCAAAAGATGATGAATCACATAGAACAGTTGAGCCTCGCCATCACTGTCACCATCATTGATCTCATTAGGCTCACGATCACATTCAGCCTCCAGATGTACTGTACCTGTTTTCGGTTGCTCTTCTGGTGCATAGGGTAAAATTGTCCTTATCGATGTATGCTATCAATCGGTTGGGACATTGATTAGCTCTATGCCCGTACCCCTTGCATTGGAAACATTGAATAGCCTCCTTTGGAAATACTAAATTCCTATCATAACCACGCTGAGGTGAGGAGTATGGATGATTAAGCCAAGAAGATGACATGTCTGAATCACGACTAGGTGGAGAATATGGTCGGTTAGGTCGTGAAGATGCCATAGATGAAGTACTAGCCTGTGGTCTGTTGATTGACTTTTCCTGTGGAGATGATTGTTGCAGAATAGAACTAGGAACTCTAGGAAAAGCATCTATAAATGGCCTTCGATTGTATGGGTGTTTCAAACTTTCCTCAACCTGATAAGCTACTTGTACAACATCTTCCATTGTAGGTAGTCGACTAGACGCAAGGGCAACACACAGTTGAGGGTGCAAACCATTGCGGAATTGTGCCACCAATACTTTTTCATCCCACTCAAAATTAGAATGAGTGGCCAAATAATAAAATCTAACAACATACTCTTCAACGGTCAAATTCTCGTCTCAACTGTGCAAATCTGGGATGGATGCGTTGCTTGTAATCAAAAGGTAAGAATCTCCGGTTCATGACTTCATGCATTTCAGCCGAAGTAGGGACTAAACCAATGCCTTGGATTCGGTTCTGTTGTTGCTTGATCCACCAGACTCGGGCCGTGCCTTTCAGTTTGGCCTCTACAACTAGGATCTTTCAGGCCAAAGTCAACCCATACCATATGAAGAATGTCTCCAACCTGTTAATCCAGTCAAGGTACAGTTCTGGATTGTTGTCTCCATAAAAATCATAGACATCCAATTATGCTGCTCTTTCTCCTCCATCAGTATATCTATCAGTTCCATATGGTGGTGGAGGTGGTGGTGGCAGTGTATGATGTGGTGGCGGTGGTGGTAGTGATACTGCGGATCCTGTGGAGTGGTGTTGGAAGAATCCCCATATTGAATGAGACTCTTTCCTTTATCTGCTGCCACCAAACGATCAATAGAAACTTGCATGGATTCCATAGAAACTTGCATAGATTCCATCATGTCTTAAGGGACGTGATAATGGTAGTGAGAGCATCAATTTTTGTATCAGTTTCTCCTTTATAAGAGTTCAGCTGTTGAACAACGTCATTATTGGCTATCATGGTGATGATTAACAAAATAACACTCAAATAGTAATGGCAAAATAGTAAATAAATGGAGGCTTAAAGGAGAATGATAGAATGGTAATTAAATGAAGATATTTAAGTGGAGGGCACAATGGTAATTAGAAGGCAATCAATTTAGAAACACAAAGCAAATATATGGGAAGGGCAGAACTGGAATCAAATAAAAATAGGGATAAAGGAATTAAAATATAAGGAGAGGGGCAAAATTGAAAATTAAGAAAACTAAAGAAAGAAAAGGTCTTGGGGTGGGGTTGGGATTACCGAGAAGAGAAGATAGTTCTTCCTTACAATGGAGCCACCAGCGATGGAACTCAGCAGGTTCTCCAGCAGATGCAACGGAACTTGGAAGATGCGAGAGCTGAGATGGAGTTCCAGGGAGGTCGACTTGAAGATGAGGTGTAACAGAAGGTCGTCGATCAAGGGAGGATTTCGTACCAGAAACCAGGTACGGTTCTGCCTCTCTCCCTTCTTCTTCTTCTGATGATTCTGTTCTATACTTCTATCTTCTTCTCGTCTTCTCTTTCTTTTATTTTCAGTTTCTCTCTTCTCCTCTTCTTCTTCTGTCTTTTTCTTTTTTTCTTTTTGTTACTTGAACCCTAGCAGGGATGGGTTCCACCTTCTCTGATTTGCAACAGAGATTTTTATTTTATTTTTTATTTTTTTGGTTACTAGACCCTAGCAGGGAGGGTTCTACCTTCTCTGTTTTGCAACAGGGATATTTTTTTTTTTTTGGATTTTCTTCTGTTGTTTGGTAGCAAGCAGTGGGAGGAGGGAGACGGTAAGACAGAGGTTGGTTAATAAAGAAAGTGGAATAGGGAGACAACCAAGGATCCTTCCTTCGGCTTTGATACCAAGTTGATGAAGAACCTTAGGGAAGAAAGGGGAAATCAGGGTAGAGAGGGGGAAGGAGGGGAATCACACACTCACTAGTGCACAAACTCAACATCTTCATTTAATAATCAAAATCACTCTAAGTCTTCCATCGGTTACAGCCTATATATAGGAAAATAGGAGCATGAAATTAGAAACTTAATTGAAATGGAAACTAGCCTAAACTAGGGAGCAACCAATAAAAAGGAAACCAAAGCAAGGAAATAAATCCTACTCCAACGTTCAAGTGTGGAAAGTAAAAAACATGAAATAAAATACTAAGTAACTACTAATTTCATTTTCAACCCTTGTTGGACCAAAACTCTGGGCTGGACCCTTTCTTCTTGGCCCTTGGCTTCCACAGCCGGTCATGCTGGTCCAACTAGGTAAGTGCAGCTATATCTGCATCAAACAAACTCCCAATATGTGAACAGTCCAAACCAAAGCAATTCTGAACACTCAAACCGGTCTTTACAGAAACTAGAAAATGGAACCAGAGAAAAATAACCTCAGCAGAGAAGTTAAGAGTGACCAAACCTGTCCAGAAGTATCTAGGAACAACTCAGAAAAAAAATCACTCACAGCAGCAGGAACAACTCAGAAACAGATCTCAACAGCAACAAAAACATCCCAGACAAATCTGGGTTTCAGCCAGCACAGGGAGAAACCTTGCGGTTCAGTTTTGACTGGGCAGAAGGGGCTGAAACCTTCGTTGAGTTGTCCCTTTGAGATGACCTTTGAACCCTCCAAAGGGATTTCATATCTGCTGGACAGAAGAGAAGAAAAGGCTCTGCCGATTTGAATTTTGAAACCCTAAAAGGCTGCAATTGACTTTGAGCTGCGAACCAATCTTCACAGGTTTCGATCCTTGTTAAGTCTTCAAATAAGTTTAGATAATCTCTTAAACACTCCTCTCACAGCAAGTAATAACAGAAATCAGAAAAGAAAAGAAAAGACGATATTAAGCAAGATAGATGTGTGTGGGAATGCCTATCTCAGCCTAGGTATCTCACCCACAGCTATCCCACCTGTTTGTCTTACTTTCTCAGGAGAGGGAGCAAGCAATAGCTGAAGCAAACTTCATTAATCCAACCCTGTTTTGTGTCTACAGCAACCTCTCTATATATAGAGTCCTGAAATTACAAAAATTAGAAGCTTAACTCAAATTAGAAACTAATGCGAAATAGAAACTACCTCTATCTTCCAATTAAGAAACAAAATAGCAGCTACGAGGGACTTTCTAACAAGTGTAAACAACTACCAAAACAAAGAAAATAAAGGGTTACCTATGCTAGGCCAGCATAGGAGTGGTTCGAACTCAGCCCAAAGGCTGGTTTGATGGCTTCTTCCTCCTGTGGTATTCAAGCCCATGGTGGGAATCTACGTCATAAATGTAGAGCCCTGCTCTTTAAACCCGGTTTATTGATCGGTTGATTCGGTTTGGTCTTGTAGGGTCTGAACCGGAACTGGTTGATGCCAGTGCCTTGTGGTACATGACAGCAAGGGTGACGTCGAATGCGGGGTGGCTGGATGAGATTGAGCCAGTACCCGAGATGATCCGCACGCCTAAGCCATGCCCTTGCACATATCACAAAGCCATGTAAGAGTAGGAAATGTACGTTATCATATTTGAATGATAAGAACTTGATCCACAACACGTAACGAGAGTGAAGTACATGTTATGACTCCATTTTTCCTCCAAAATACAGTTAGATTGGCTTGTTTGGCCAATTAGTGGGTGTCACTGGCAGGTGCGAGACCCATCAGTGTGACCCACATGTTGGGGTATTGTGGACCTCAGTATGCCCGGCTTAGATGAGCACGTGTGTCTCGCCCTCCTCGTCGTAATGAGGTCTTGTATGCCAGATGATGTCGGCTACCTCACCCGAGAACACGGTTTAATGCGATTCGGTCCATAAATGGACAAAACCAAACGGACCTTAGAAGTTATTTATAACACTAGGGAATAAATAGCCTTTATAACTCTCTCCCTCATTTATGGTTTTTAGCAAAGTGGATGAGAGGAGTAAAGAAGAGGGAGAAAAGAGGAAGAAGGAGAGAAGGGGAAAGAGGCTCACCCCTTGGATTCCGAAGCCACACCTCGCCTTTCCGTCGTCAGAATAGTATCCGGTGACTTGAGATCTTCATTTTGAGGTAAGTAACACTATGAACCTTGAGATTTGATGAAACCCTCTTTGTATATGTTTGAATCTAGAGGATAATGAAGCCATTGTGTGATTTCCTTGAAGTATTTGAGAAGAGAAACAAAGATTTGGTGATTATTGAAGTGGCATTTGAGTTTGGGAAGAGGATTCCAAGATTTAGGGTTTTTCTAAATAAACGTATGATTTCTTCCCCCAAATCTTATTGTTATCTTAGATCCATGGTACAATCAAGTAGATGAAACTTAGAATGTGGGGGAAATGATGTGGGAATCACCCTATTGGGGTTCCAAGAGTTGGAATAGAAGAGAGAAGGAAAACAGCAAAATCCGAGAGAACCAGCGAGTGCTTGACCCGCCAGTGTGACCTACTAGTCACACCTGCCATCTCAGGTTGTACCGGCAGGTAAGACCGGCGGGTGCTTGGCCTGCCAGTGTGACCTACCAGTCATTCTTGCACCTCTGGTTCTACCGCCGGGTAAGACCGACGGGTTCCTAACCCGCCGGTTTAGGCATACTACACAGGTGGGTTCTCCTACCCACTTGTAGCTCAAATGAGCTCCGATTGAACTCAAACTCGTCGACAACCTTCTTCACGCTATTATACGCGTCATGTCTATATCCTACGTCGTTTATAGTCCCGATTTGGATGCATTTCTAAACCCTTTATCTATGATAGGTTTCAAAAAACTCATCTTCTCACTCCGGAGCTTACCTGTACCACGAGTGCTGATTCTTCCACAAGAATGGGTAAGTGGGGAGAGGACTTTGATTCTTAATTTTTGGAGTGTTTTTGGCATCTTGCATTCATAGACTATATTGACATTCTGATTGCCATTCTCATGCATATGGTTTACAATGAATGATGCATTTAGAACTGAATATGTTGTATCTTAATTTCTATATGCATTGTTATATGTTAAAATCTTGAGAATGGATTTATCATGAGATTTTATGATGCCGGTTTGCCAAACATGTGTGGGATTTCTAGATTAGATACCGTAGTCGGCTTGGAAACAAATGCATTGGTACATCGTGGAATAGGACATGGAAGTACTATGCAGTTGTCCTATCTCATGTAGGAGCATGTGGTTAGAATTTCATATTCCCTCATGCTACGACCCTTCCCAACAGGGGTTTACGTGTTGGGTTATCACTGGGGAAAACGTCTGTTGCGGACCGCCGTGGTGGTTAGAAGTACGCCTGACTGATCATTAGGACAGTTGGAAACCTTGGTGATATATTCAGAGGGCCAATCGTATTGCTTTTAATTTCTGTTGTGGTTCGGCCACGATTTACTTTTATGCTGTGGTTAGGCCACGATTTATATTTCTACTGTAGTTCGGCCACGATTTACTTTTTCGAGTGCTCATGGTGGGCCTTTTTCAATAACCCTATGGGAGTATCGTGGGATGGAGAACGAGTCTCAAACTGGGGCCTTACATGCATTGTGGTTGTGAGTAGCATGTTACCTATGACCTATAATGATTTATTTAGGTGGACTAGGATTAAATTGAATCTCATGCATATAGTATCATTTGAAATGTATTTGTTTGTGTGCGTCTTTCTTTCCATTTACTGAGTTAGTGAGCTCACCCTTTGTGTACACCCTTTTAGATGATTTTGCAGGATACTCTGTAGAGGAACCCGCGCCGGGTCCCACTGAAGAAACCCCAGTGGGGGATTGGTGGGTCCCTGAAGAACTCGAACACGATGAAGGCTGCCCGTATAAGGGTTGTGTTGCTGGGCAACAGTGACAGATCCTATTTACTGTACTCTTTTGATTCTTTTGGTATATTTCCCTTTTTGTGCTTTCGATAGTTAAATTGCTATTTCTTGTGTAAATATTATGCCTACGGGCCCACATGTAAATACTTTATGTATAACGATTTGAGTATTAAGAGTATATGGGAAATTACTGGTGATCATTTATGACAAGACTTCCGTTGTATTACATTATTATATTCCATTGATTACTTGTGGTTTGTTGTGCTGTGGTTACTGTATCAGATGATCCTGGTGGTTTTGGGTTACCCGGAGGGAACCCGGTCACCGGTCTGGTTCTATGTGAAAGGGGCATGACAACGGTTGTATCAGAGCGCGATGCTCTAATCACACACAGCTTGCAAGACTAAGTTCTTAGAAACCCAAATTTAGACAAGGGGTTGGGGAAAACCATAAAAGACTTCAAACAAAAATTTAAGAGAACACAAAACTTGAAAATTTTGCTATGATGTATTCGTATGTTGGGGGTACCAAAAGTTCACACAAGAACAAGATTACATAAACACATAAAAATTTTCCATATATATAAGAAAAGAATTCACAACATAAACATATCCAGAAATTTCTCTGCACACTAGAGAACTGTTCCAATAATTTTAGACAAGAAAAGAGAATAGAAAAAGAAAATGAAAAACAACAGAGTCCCCAAAATTACAACCAATATGATAGAAAATAAAAGAAAGAAAAACAACAATAGTATCACTAGTCCTCATCATCAATGTGATCCAAGTCGATGACCTCCTTCACCTGCTCTCTTGAGTTAATACCCAAGCGGCAATCATAGTAGTCGAATCGATGGTTCACCAAGTCCACGCCGTCCTGTAGATGTTTGAGAATCCTCACCATGTCCCTAGAGGCTAAGTCCAAGGCATAGTCTACGTCATCGATGTCTATAATCATGCTCGCCTGAGTTTCCTTCATAGCTGCCTGCCCTGCCAGGAGCTTTTCCTGACCCTCCTGAAGTGCCTTCAAACTGGCCATCATACCCTGGAAATCAAACCCTCTACCTGGAGATGGTGGAACTGCTATGAGGGGGACCTCATCCTCCATCTCCACATCCATCTCTATATCCTCCTCCTCTTTGGGGTTATAGTCCTCATCATCCTCCTCATCGTCACCTCCCTCCTCCTGGGCTACCTCCCCCACCACTGGCTCCATCAGATGGAATAACTCTATCTTGTGTAAGATGCACCAGGTAAATCGGTCCGAGGGGGCACTACCCACTTCACCCTCAAGTCAACGTGAAAGTATTCAAAAATCTTAGTAAGTGACCGAGAGTAGGGGTAGTTACCATTTACAGGATGGGCTGCGTGGTACTCCATCGTCTTCATGATCACATATGGAAGGCACAAGCGCGGAGGACCATCTAATGCAGTGTAGAGGCAGTAGACCACTTAAGCAGCCATGAAGTTCGCCTGGTTCTGGTGCCCAGCACGAGGAAGCAGGTTGAACTGAGCCAGGCGGCTGAAAACTCAAACCTCGGCATGATAGGAAGTCTCGGACTCTGGTCGGACCTTGCTACCACAGATGGTCTGGTAGACGTGCTTCTGGAAATTCTCGCTCATATGGGGACCCAAGGCCCTACCCCTCAGAGGGCAATAATACCACGTACCCTCCAATGAGATGCCCAGGATCTCTGCCAACAAATCAATAGGAAGCTTGATGTTTCGACCCTTTACCCGGCTGGTGAAGGTGTACATCCGATTGTCGTAGACCACCTCCAAGTTGCAATAGAACAGCCTCACAAGGTTGGGGTAGCCCCGACGGTCGAAGGATAACATGGATTCCCAACCAAGGGCTGTGAATCGCTCGAGTAGCCGAATTCGAACAAAATCCTCTGCCACAACAGATTTCTCCATTAATACAGATCTCTTGGTGAATTCGACCTAAGAGCGTGCAACCTTAACACTGCGAAATACATGGTCGTCATAGTCCTCGAACTCCTCGGATAGGTCCCTAGTGGGTCAAGCCCGGGAAGCAGAGGAGCTGGAAGCGGAACCCCTCTTCTTCCTGCTAGAAGCTTTGCCTGCTTCTAGAAGAGGAAGCTGCCCCTTTGCCTTTGCGGGAAGACATCCTGCAAAAGATGGGAAAAGAGATGTAAGAGAACTGATAAAGTGCCAAGAGGAAATTGTAAAACAAAAGAGGAAAGTAGGAAACAAGGCAATATACTCTTAAGGAAATGATTAGTGAAATTGATACACTCTATATATTAAGCAACATAGAATGAGCAATGCATGTCGCATAACAGACGAGGGAGAAGAACCCAACGAATACAATGCCAATGATTGAAATGGAGCTACATGTGAATGGAAATTGGCAAGAACCATATGTGGATAAATCAACATTATAGAACTTCAATATTTAAAGTAATACACCAATACAAGACAAGAAATAAAGACATTATTTAAGGCATGGATACATGTAAATACTAAGGTTGCCTATCATTTAAAGAAATTGACAAATTTTTCAAAAAGAAGAGTAAATGGGAAATTTCATAAAGAGTAACATCAACCTAGCATATCAAATGCATTGAGGAAAATTGTTGGCAATAACTTATGAGGAAAGGTTTAATTTCATGAAAAATGTGGGTAATTGGCATATTGAGGTCAAACAAGTGAAAGCCCCAAATTTGCCAAGAACATAAACCTAGAAAATGGGGAAACTTCATGCCGAGGTGAGAAAAATGATGTATATGTACAATGTCGCATTTCCACCACTAATGTGCATTCAATTGTGGATGGATAGACTCATTGAATCATATTTTGTACTAGGAAAAGAAAAGAAAAGGGGAAAACCCTAAAACAGCAGAGATCTGAGAAAAATAGGGTGTGAACTCATAGAAAGGGTAAATGTGATGATTAAAGATGGAAACTATGGAGCAAACAGCATACAACCAACCACATTCTCTTTATTTGGAGGATTATCAAAGAACATATTCTCAAGAGCATGGAACAGAAACATTTGAAATCTTAAAGGAAAAAGGGAAAACCAACTTACTTGATATTGAGGATGAAGTGTAGAGGCTTTGAATCCAAGTGAGTAGGGCTTGTAAAGGCCTCCTTAAACCTTCTCTGGGATACCTTGGGCGATTTGGAGAAGAGAAGAAGAAGGGGGAAATGAAAAGTTTTAAAAATAAGGGTTTTTCTGCCCTTAAAACAGAATCCGCGATAAGACCGACAAGTCGCCACCGGCGGGTCATAAAAATGACCCACCCACCAGTGTGGGTTTTTGGGCTGAAAATCCCTGAATTTTTGGGGATTTGATTTTTTTTTGACTTTGTAAACCCTATTTTTATGAAAATTATGAGATGATGTGCAATTAATTTTCATGCATACCTATGTGAAGTGAGTTTGATACCATATGGAATGCAATGTGCGGTATGCCTACTATGATGATCAAATGCACTAAGATTGTGTAATGGGAGGCATGATGTGATTTGCTCTTGTGCTTACATAAAATAAATGTGGCACTTAAATGTACCAAATCTTGATGCAATCCAGGCACGAAACATCATGGTATGTACTAGATCCGGCAGTAATGCAAGAGGGGCCCCACGTGGTTCCCATCCTATCGGATGACCACTTAACCCACAGGAACCTCGACCACGGGGGAGTCTTAGACAGGAAGATAGAGTTGAGGATTCACCTACACTTGAGGTTTCGGATCCTCCTCCTCTTGTTACTCCTACTGATGTTGCGGCTCTTATTCAACAGTCGCAACAAGCATTCCAACAATAATTACTCCAACAACAGCAGATTTTCATGAATGTTGTGCAACAGCAATTACATCCTATACATATGGATCAGCATCCTCATGCGGTACCCTTCCCATAAGATCCTCCTGTTGTACCCGGTGTTGGAGTTTAGTCGGGGGGTGTTTCTCCTTGGGCACCACCTATTGAGACGCAAGGAAGTGTACTACCTACAGTACCACCACAGGACCAACCAGGAGGTACTCCACCTGGGGTTACTCCACGGTTCCCTCCTCATGGCACTCCTCTATATATGGTGCCACCCCCATACCAGTATTACCCAGCTTATCCTCCATACTATCCACCAGCAGCCACTACTGCAAGGCTGGTGAAATCATTTAAGAGACACTTGCCACCTATCTTCACCAAGGCGGGTAGTTATCCTCTAGAGCCGGATCGGTGGATCTAAGAAATGAAAATGATATTTGAGGTGGTAGAATGTACAGAACCTCAAAAGCTCATCTGTGTTGGGTTATAGTTAAGAAATGAAGCTAATTCATGATGGAAGGCTTCTAAGCATATCTTGTTGGCAATCCATCTGGAACCAACATGGGAACAGTTTAAGGAATTGTTCCTATCGAATTATTACCCCTCAAGCTTAGAGATCAAAAGGGGACTGAATTCTCAGCTTTGACTCAGGGAAATAAGTCTGTCCTTGAGTATCAACAGCAGTTTGAGGAATTGTTTTACTTTGCCCCTCCACACATAAAAAAAACCGAGGAAAAGGCAAAGAAATTTCTAAAGGGGCTAAAAGTATCTATTAGCATAATTTTGGGGGCTATGGACTTGACTGATTTTGCTCAGATTGTCCAGAAGGCCATGACTATAGAAGACAAGCAGAAGGGAGAGTCTTCCACTACACCTAGACTTTGGAAGAGATCCAATCCATATGTAGATTCAAGCAACCCGAACAAGAGTTTCCGTGGGCCATATAATTATGGCCCATCATATTAGCAGCCCTATAGGTCATCGGGTTACATGTCCCGACCAGCCAGTAGACCGGGTACTACCTCTTTTCGCTCGAACACTAGCACGGTGCCTACGGCTCCACGGCCACCTCGACCTCCTATTACACAGAGCCAGATACAGAGAGCATCAATACCAATGCTGGCCTCTCAAAACAGGTGCTATGCTTGCCATTCACTTGGGAAATTTGCAAAGGATTGCCCATACAAGCCAGCTGTGGTGCAGAACCAGCATCTTATTCATAGACCCGCCTTGACTCAAGGTGGTCCACCTCAAGGAAGAATGTATGCTTTGTTAGCTGAAGAAGTGGAGGCAATTCCCGATGTTGTAGCAGGTACCCTATCTATCTCAGGAATGCCAACTTATATATTATTTGACTCTGGTGCATCACATTCCTTTGTATCTAAAAGATTTGCTAGTAAGATTGATGTGACACCCAGGGCTTTAGAAAGTAAATTGATTGTTAGCACACTTACGGGTAAGGTAACACCGTTGAATGAAGTGTACGGGCCGTGTTCCATGTGTGTTGAGAATCAAATTAAAGTGGTGAGTGATGATGGTGAAGAGCTTGTGTATCAAACGGATAAGATAAAACGACCTAGAAAGATTGTTATCTCTGCATTATAGGCGGTAAGGTTATTAGAAGATGGATGTCTGGGCTACCTAGCTTCAGTACAAGATGTAGGAGCAAAAGTCACACCATTAGAAGAATTAAATGTAGTTAGGGAATTCCCCGATGTCTTTCCAAATGATCTAACCTAGCTTTTTCCTGACAGGTAATTAGAATTTGCCATTGATTTGGTTCCCGGAGCAGCACCAGTGTTTAAAGCTCCATACAGAATGGCACCACTTTAATTAAAGGAGTTATAGACTCAATTGTAGGACTTACTAGAGAAAGGGTTCATACGCCTAAGTGTTTCTCCTTGGGGTGCCCTAGTTCTTTTTGTCAAGAAGGATGGGAGTTTGCGTATGTGCATCGATTACCGGGAATTGAACAAGTTGACCATCAAGAACCGATATCCGTTGCCACGCATAGATGATCTTTTTTATCAGTTGCAAGGTGCTAAAGTGTTCTCCAAGATTGATCTTAGGTCCGGTTATTACCAGCTCAAGATACTGAGCAATGATATACCCAAGACGGCTTTTAGGACCCGATATGGGAAATATGAATTCCTAGTGTTGTCCTTTGGGCTAACCAATGCACCAACAACCTTTATGGATTTGATGAATCGAGTATTTTATGATGTTCTTGATAAATGGGTTATCGTTTTCATCGATGACATCTTGATATTCTTGAAAACAGAAGAAGAGCATGCACAACACTTGCAAATGGTACTTCAAAGATTGAGAGAACAGCAGTTATATGCAAAATTCAGCAAGTGTGAATTTTGGTTGAAACAAGTTGGATTCCTAGGGCACATAGTGTCTGAGAATGAGATCGAAGTTGATCCGGGGAAGGTAAAAGTAGTCGTAGAATGGGAAGCTCCCAAGAATGCCACCGAAGTCAGAAGTTTCTTGGGATTAGTAGGCTACTATCAGCGGTTCATTAAGAATTTTTCCCGAATCGCCCCCCCAGTGACCAAGTTGACCAGAAAAGGGGCAAAATTTGAATGGTTAAAGGAGTGTGAGGATAGTTTTCAAGAACTAAAGAAACGATTGGTGTTAGCCCCAGTACTGACACTACCAGAAGGTACTGGTGGGATGACAGTCTACACGAATGCCTCCAGAATTGGGTTAGGTTGTGTTCTTATGCAACACGACAAGGTAGTGGCCTATGCATCTAGACAGTTAAAGGAATATGAGAAGAATTATCCCACTCATGATTTAGAATTGGCAGTAGTCATCTTTGCCCTGAAGATTTGGTGCCATTACTTGTATGGGGAAAAGTGCGAGATATTCAGTGATCACAAAAGTCTCAAGTACTTATTCACCTAGAGAGATCTGAACATGAGACAGAGAAGATGGCTAGAACTCATGAAAGATTATGACTGTGATATACAGTACCATCCTGGTAAGGCTAATTTAGTGGCTAATGTATTGAGCCAGAAAGCCCAAACTGTATCACTTGCTTATTTGGCCACCAGCCCACGGCTTAAGCAAGAAGCCATGTTAATGGATGAGACCATTTTGAATGAGGGATCTACCTTAAAGCTTGATCAATAGCAGTTAACCCTATTTCTAGCATCCCTACAGGTGCAACCATCCATCAGGTATGAAATAATCATGAAATAACCCATGGATCTTGAGTTGCAGAAAATCAAAGTTAAAATTCAAGATCAAAGGATGGATGATCCTGACTTCACAATAGCCGACAACAGAGCACTATTGTTTCGGGGCAGATTGTGTGTACCCAATGACATGGGGATTCAAGACTAGATAATTAAGGAAACACATAGTTTTGAGTACATGCTTCACCCCGGAAGCACCAAGATGTACAAAGACCTTAAGTCAAGTTATTGGTGGCTAGGGATGAAGATTACAGTAGCCCTATATGTTGCACAGTGTTAGTGCCTTACGTGTCAGAAGGTCAAGGCAGAATGACACCGACCATATGGCACTCTTCAGCCACTCCTAATACCAGAGTGGAAATGGGACATGATTACAATGGACTTTGTCACCAGGCTACCCCGTTCACCCAAGGGAATGGATGCAATTTGGGTGATAGTTGATAGATTTACTAAAATTTCCCATTTCATTCCAATAAAGACTACCCACTCCATGGACAAGCTAGCACAACTTTACATAGAAAATATTGTTCGCTTACATGGAGTACCAGTGAGTACTGTGTCAGACAGAGATCCAAGGTTCACATCTAAATTCTAGAAGAGCCTCCAGTATGCTATGGGAACATAGGTGAATCTAAGCACTGCCTTTCATCCACAGACTGATGGACAATCTGAACGGACCATACAAATATTAGAAGATATGCTCAGAGCATGTGCAATGAAAATGAGTGGCAGTTGGGAAGAAAACGTACCTCTTATGGAATTTACGTATAATAATAGTTATCAAGCCACGATCGGAATGGCTCCATATGAGGCATTGTATGGCAGAAGGTGCAGAACTCCCTTATATTGGGATGATGTAGGAGAATGGCGAATGCTTGGGCCAGAGATGATACAGATGACTTGCAATAAAGTTGATGTTATTCGCGAGAAAATCAAGGCGGTCCAATCCCACTAAAAGAGTTATGCAGACAACCGCAGAAAAGATATTGAATTCCAAGAAGTGGAGAAAGTGTTTTTGAAAATCTCTCCTACCAAGGGCTTACACAGGTTCCACAGGAAGGGCAAGTTGAGTCCGAGATATGTTGGCCTGTTTGAGATCTTGAAACCGGTTGGCTCAATGGCATATATACTGGCCCTTCCGCCATCTTTCAACAACGTGCACAATGTATTTCATGTTTCAATGTTGAAACGGTATGTGCATGATCCATCACACGTGCTAACCATGGAACTAGAGTACTTAGAGGTTGATATGACTTATGAGGAATAACCTGCTGAAATCTTAGACCGGTAGATAAAGACTCTTCGCAACCGATCTATTGCTTTTGTAAAGGTGCGATGGGCCAATTGTTCACTTGAGGAAGCATCCTGGGAGAAAGAAGCTGATATCCAGGTTAAATATCCTCATCTTTTCGGACTACCAGGTAACTTCAATTTTGAGGATGAAATTTTTAAAGAGGGGGGGTAGATATAGAGCCCTGCTTTTTAAACCTGGTTTATTGATCGGTTGGTTTGGTCTTGCAGTGTCTGAATTGGAATGGGTTGATGCCGATGCCTTATGGTACATGACGGCAAGGGTGACGTCGAATGCTGGGTGGCCGGATAAGATTGAGCTGGTGCCCGAGATGATCCGCACGCCTAAGCCGTGCCCTTACACATATCACAAAGCCATGTATGAGTAGGAAATGTACATTATCGTATTTTAATGATAGGAACTTGATCCACAACACGTGGCGAGAGTGAAGTACATGTTATGACTCCATTTTTCCTCCAAAATATAGCAAGGTTGGCTTGTTTGGCCAACTGGTGGGTGTCACTGGTAGGTACAAGACCCACCAGTGTGACCCACCTATTGGGATTTTATGGACCCCAGCATGCCCGGCTTGGATGAGCACGTGTTTCTACCCTTCTCGTCATAATAAGGTCTTGTGTGCCCGATGATGTCGGCTACCTCGCCCGGAAACACGGTATAATGCGATTCGGTTCATAAATGAACAAAACCAAACGGACCTTAGAAGTTATTTATAACACTAGGGTATAAATAGCCTTTATAACTCTCTCCCTCATTTATGGTTTTTAGCAAAGTGGGTGAAAGGAGTAAAGAAGAGGGAGAAAAGAGGAAGAAGGAGAGAAGGAAGGGAAAGAGGCTCACTCCTTGGATTCCGGAGCCGCACCTCACCTTTCCATCGCCGGAATAGTATCCGGTGACTTGAGATCTTCATTTTGAGGTAAGTACCACCATGAACCTTAATTTTGATGAAACCCTCTTCGTATATGTCTGGATCTAGAGGATAATGAAGCCATTGTGTGATTTCCTTGATGTATTTGAGGAGGGAAACAAAGATTTGGTGATTATTGAAGTGGCATTTGAGTTTGGGAAGAGGATTCCAAGATTTGGGGTTTTTCCAAGTCAAGTTATGATTTCTTCCCCAAATCTTGTTGTTGTCTTAGATCTATGGTACAATCAAGTAGATGAAACTTAGAATGTGTGGGAAATGATGTGGGAATCACCCTATTGGGGTTCCAAGAGTTGGAATGGAAGAAAGAAGGAAATCAGCAAAATCCTAGAGAACCGACGGGTGCCTGACCCGCCGGTGTGACCTACCAGTCACACCTTCCGTCTTGGATTGTACCGGTGGGTAAGACCGGTGGGTGCTTGACCCGCTTGTGTGACCTACTAGTCATTCCTGCACCTCTGGTTCTACCGGTGGGTAAGACCGATGGGTTCCTGACCCGCAGGTCTAAGCAGACTGCGCAGGTGGGTTCTCCTACCCACCTGTAGCTCAAATGAGCTTCGATTGAACTCAAACTCACCGACAACCTTCTTCACGCTATTATACGTGTCATGTCTATATCCTACGTCGGTTATAGTCCCGATTTGGACGCATTTCTAGACCCTTTATCTGTGTTAGGTTTCGAGGAACTCATCTTCTCACTCCTGATCTTACCTGTACCGCGAGTACTGATTCTTCCACAAGAATAGGTAAGTGGGGAGAGGACTTTGATTTTTAAGTTTTGGAGTGTTTTTGGCATCCTTTGCATTCATAAACTATATTGACATTTCGATTTCCATTCCCATGCATATGGTTGATAAATGAATAACGCATTTAGAACTGAACATGTTATATCTTAATTTCTATATGCATTGTTATATGTTGAAATCTTGAGAATGGATTTATCATGTGATGTTTATGATGCCGGTTTGCCGAACATGTGTGGCATTTCTAAATTAGATACTGTAGTCGGCTTGGAAACAAATGCATTTGTATAACGTGGAATGGGACACGGAAGTACTATGCAATTGTCCTATCTTATGTAGGAGCATATGGTTAGGATTTCATATTCCTTTGTGCTACGACCCTTCCCAACAGGGGTTTACGTGTTGGGTTATCACTGGAGGGAAGCATCGGTTGCAGACTACCGTGGTGGTTAAAAGTACGTCTGGCTGATCATTATGACAGTTGGAAACCTTGGTGATATATTCAGAGGGTCAATTGTACTGCTTTTAATTTCTGCCGTGATTCGGCCACAATCACTTTTATGTTGTGGTTCGGCCACGATTTACTTTTCCGAGTGCTCATGGTGGGCCCTCTCCGACAGGAGAACGAGTTTCAAACCCGGGGCATACGTGCACTGTGGTTGTGAGTATCACGTTACCGATGACCTAGAATGATTTGGTTAAGTGGACTAGGATTAAAATGAATCTCATGCATATAGTTTCATTTGAAATACATTTGCTTGTGTGTGTCTTTCTTACCATTTACTGAGCTAGTGAGTTCACCCCTCATGTACACACCTTTTTAGATGATTTTGCAGGATACTTTGTAGAGGACCCGGCCCAGTGGGGGATTAGTGGGTCCCCGAAGAATTCGAATATGGTGAAGGCTGCCCGTATGAGAGTTGTATTGCAGGGCAACGGTGACAAATCCTATTTACTGTACTCTTTTGATTCTTTTGGTGTATTTCCCTTTTTGTGCTCTCGATATTTAAATTGCTATTTCTTGTGTAAATATCATGCCTACGAGCCTACATGTAAATACTTTATGTATAACGATTTGGGTATCAAGAGTATAGGGGAAATTATAGGTAATCATTTATGACAAGACTTCTGCTGTATTACATTATTATATTCCATTGATTACTTGTGGCTTGCTGTGTTGTGGTTACTGTATCAGATTATCCTAGTGGTTTTGAGTTACCCGGAGGAAACCCGATCACCGGTCCGATTCCATGTGAACGGGGCGTGACAATAAACTCCTACTATCAATGGTTGAGTAACTAATGCATTTATTTATATATTTTATTTTATTTTATTTTTTGGTAGAACAAGTGGTTTCACTAAGGAATCTAAAAAACTTTACAAGCCCCCAACAGGGGGATGTGGCACATATCAAATTTTCAATCCATGGGTATGTACTACATTGGCTCAATGTACAATGATTCTTCCTCAAACTCCTCCCCTATTCAAGTTTTCCCCAACCTCATTCCCTAGTCAAGCAATCTGTGAAGGAATTGCTAGATCTCAGCTTCCATAGTAAATTAGTTTCCGGCAAAGATGGGCCACTGGTTGTCTTGGTAATGTGGTACTGATGTCTCTGATCAGTCACCAGCACAACAAGATCGAAACAGAGTAGGAAAATTCTAGATTTAGCCACTATTTAGGTAAAAATTAATAACTCTAAACCCATGACATAGATCATGAGATCCTCCTGTTCGAGTGCTGGTTCATAAGCCTAGAACAGATGCTGAAAATATTAGCAAGATCCAAGGGTTGGATCTGCTTGCATGGACAATTCCTAGTGTCACTAGGAGAATTCAAAACTAGCCAAACAGCAGATCTTTTGAAGAATCAGATATCAGATTCAACACAAGCAGTTTCAGATTTGTCAAAAAAAAGAATCCACCCAGTGCATGAGGCTCCAACCACTGCAGGGTCTGGGGAGGGTCACAATGTACGAAGCTTACCCCCACTTCGCAGAGAGGCTGTTTCCCGACTTGAACCCACAACCACTAGATCTCAATGGAGCAACATTACATTTTCAGATTTGTCTATATTGATGAGATCTGAAACAACAGTGCAAAAAGATCAATTCTTTAATTCCCACTGAAAATAGAAACTGCTAGTACTCCCGATTAGGAATGTAAGATTCAGCTAGCAAGATGTAATCTTGAATTTGGAAAACAGATGAAGTACTGACTAATTCATATTTATGAAGTTAGAATAGTGATCAGCCCTCTGGATAGTTACCAGAATTTCCGATTAGAATAGGAAAGCTGTATCGCAGGAATGAATCTGGTTCTGCTGCAAGCTATTGTGCAGGAACTTGCTATGCTCTTTGAAAGAAATCAAACAAAGAAGAAGCGTTAACCTGGGTGTCTCATCGAAAGGGTTAGAAAATACTGTTCACAAATGACAAAAGACTGTTCACATAAACAGTAACTTTGATCCATATCTTCTATTTTAGTTTTCTATTTAGTTTAGTTTAGTTAGTTTCTATTTTATTTCTTTCTTAGTGAGCAAGTTAGTCCTTAGTTACTAAAGTCTATTAGTTTCTAATTTCAAGTTAGTTTCCTTTTGAGTTACTTTCTATTTTGTAAGGTTGTACTCTCTCCTATATAAGAAGATTGTTGTAACAATTTGAGAATTAATGAAAGAATGAATTTTACAACCATTGTTGCTCCTTATTCCTGATATAGGATGGTCAACAGCTGGGACTGCTGTGGCCTGTGGGTGAGAGAGCCATTCCCCTACCCCCTTTCTTCTACCATTTATTTTCACCTTCTTCCTTTCTTTCTTCATTTTTTTTTTTTTTTAATCTTTGTCTATTATTTAAAGTGAGATGGAAGCCCTATAAGATCGCTGATCAGAAGACACAGCCTATCGATTTTCAGTTACAGAGTTTTCCTGGGAAGAATGTTTGAGTGCGTAACGTCCAGGTCAGATCTCTGATCGCTGATCGCTGTAGGATTTTAAGTGTTGGTTGAGGACCTTAGGAGGACCACTTGATCCAAATTTGAGGATCATCCAACGCTTTCAGCCCTAGTTCTTGAAGATTCACCAAACCAGCCTAAGTCTCAGTCCAGCCAGCAGAATTTGTTCAATTTTTTATGGTTTGTTCTCTCATAAAGGATTTTCATTCGATCCAAAATTCAGCTCCATCGGACTTATGGTTTGTGAATAATTGCAATTTCCTATATTTAGCCCTATTTTCTAGATCTGAGTTCTTTTTTGAAACCAAGGTTCGAAATCTCGTTTCGTTTCGGTGGTTTCAGAAACACCAGTTTCATTTAGTTTCAGCGAAATTTCGGCCGAAATGGTTTTTTTTTTTTTTTGGGTGGTCAAACGGCCATATTTTGACCTAAAACATGGTGGATAACTTATTTTAAGGTTAATAAACATGCTTAGAACATAAAAATGCAAAAATATTAGGACATGACATTGTTTTAGAATTACACCTTTATTTGGCAGCAACCGTCGAACTATTGTGAAAATTTTACCTGGTTTTGGAGAAAGAACTTTACCTTTCCTAAGCTTTGAATGTGTAGATCTTGTAGGAATCCAATGGAAGTTAAAATGTGTGATGATGTGGCTAATTAGAGGCTTGTTAGAGACTTGGAGTGTTTTTCCTTCAAAATATGCAAATGGAACCGAAACCACCGAGATAGGAAAGACAGAGTCAAAATTTCGACCGAAATACCGAAATTTCGACCGAGATATGGTATTTATAACACAGAATGTACTGAGATGACCGAGATATCGAAACGAGACCAAAATTTTGTACAAATGTTATTTCGGGCCTTATTTCGTTTCGGAAAAAAAAAAAAACCACCGAAATTCCGAAATTTTGCCGAGATTTCAAACTATGGTTGAAACTAAACTTGATTTGCATGTTGGAGTTTATGATGGATCCTTCTGGAACTGATTACCCCTTGGCAATTTAGTCTTACATTAGACTGGATTCACCACTTGTAGTCGGATTCACCATCCTGAGTCATCACAGGAGAATACTCTAATTCATCACAGAACATGATTTTTTGCAAAAAATGTCAAAATCATGGGGAGCTTGTAACCTATGCTTTATTTATAGTAATCAGTTAAGGACAATCACATTCCAATAAGGAATAGTGATTCATAAAGGGACTCATCAAGCAAATCATACTCTGAACAGGAAATATGTCCTAATAAAATAAAGACTAAGGTAAGATAAGATCCATGGATGCCCCAGTAAGGAAGAGTGACCAGTTTCAATTACATGGAGCCAGAAGAAGAGGCAGACCTAAAATGGCTATTGACAAAGTGGTAAGAAAAGATGTGCAGTTGGCAGGGCTCGATTCTAGTATGATCGTGGATAGAGGTAAGTGGAGGACAAGTGATGTAGATAAGTCACTTAATGGGCTTATTTTATTGCAAATAAGCCTTGGGTTGAGTTATGTATGTGTTGGGCCTTTGTTTCCATGGGTTTTCTTTGTAATGGGCCTAAATTATGGGTAGAAAGTAGGAAAATGGGATTTAATTCATTAGCTCAGTTAGAATCTTGTTTTGAGTCTATCTTCTTTGTTATTTCAGTTTTTAGTCAGTTTAGGTTTCCCTATTAGTGAATGACTAGTTAGTTACCTACTCCATGTTGGAGTTCTAGTCTAGTCCTATTTGGAGTTCAATTCCTATTATATAGTGTCTAATCCTACTTGAAGTCTAACTCCTAGTTAGGTTATGATTGCTAGTTTGCCCTCTTTATATAGAGGAGCTAATGTACTCTAATTAGAAAGATTTGAAGAATGATGAATTGAGTTAATGTTTGAGAGCCTTAGGGTTGTGTGTGATTCCCTTCCCCCTCTTTATGTGATTTTCCCTTTCCTCCCTAAGGTTACCCCATCAATTTGGTATCAGAGCCGAAGGATCCCTTGCCCTAGTGAACACAACTCCTCTTCACCTCCCACAGCAGCCCTAATCCCTCCATTTTTCTCTTCCCTTCGATTCCCAATAAGAAGACCCCACCGCCTCCTCTTTCCCTTTTCCGCAAAAAAAAAAAAAAAAAAAAAAAAAAAAAAGCAAAGCTAACCAATAGATCTAGATATTTTATTGGATATCCGTCAACAAATGCAATTGATGTAAGAGAAGCTCGATGAGATGCAACGAAACTGCAAGGACATCAAAGAACTTACATTGGTCACATGTGATTGTATACACTCTACCTTCAACTATGTGATCTCAGCTTTTGAACAACAGGTAGACGAACCAGAAGATGAATCACCAGTGGTAGAAGATGAGATGACACCATTGGAAGTTGAAGATCAACTTGTGAAAAAATTTAAACCGGTTGATCTCTTCAATGACCCGATCGATTTTGTTTTTCCGAGTCACTACTTCACCTATGAACTTCATGTCGTGAATTTCATAGCATTCGATCATGATTTTGATGGTGACTTTATACAGGAAAAGATGGATATTGATCAATTGATGTTGATTCTCCCGTTTTACAAAACTCGTGGACGAGTTTTTCTTAACATCGGGGGAATCGATGTAGATAAGTCACTTAATGGGCTTATTTTATTGCAAATAAGCCTTGGGTTGGGTTATGTATATGTTGAGCCTTTGTTCCTATGGGTTTTCTTTGTAATGGGTCACTTTAATGGACCTAAAATATGGGTAGAAAGTAGGAAAACGGGATTTAATTCATTAGCCTAGTTAGAGTCATGTTTTGAGTCTATCTCTTTTGCTATTTCAGTTTTTGGTCAGTTTAGGTTTCTCTATTAGTGAATGACTAGTTAGTTACCTAACTCCATGTTGAAGTTCTAGTCTAGTCCTATTTGGAGTCCAACTCCTATTATGTAGTGTCTATCCTTGTAGGCGATGTTCCAATGATGCTGCTTTGACTACTGCTTTGACTTCTTCTTTTACCTCATTTTACTTCTTTTTAGTACTTCTATTTTTTCTTATGCTTACTATTCTCTTAGACCACATCAGATCCATGTAGCCGATCCCATCAAGTTGGGATAAGGTTATGGTTGTTGTTGTTGTAAGATAAGACAACTGACCCATAGGACCGTTGGTTCAATAATTGAACCAGAACTGACTTAAAACAAGACATAACCAGACCCAGGTCATGTTAAGCCTGTACAAACACTAGGCCATGTTAAGCCTGGTTCTTCATGGATCTTCTCCTCTGATATGTCTTAAGTTCTGCCTCACTTGGCCTTGGTAATTGTTACTTTCTCCAGTTTGGTCTGGTTTGTTTTGGATGCTAATTTCTGAGACAATTGTGTTCTTTTATGATTTGGATTGTGCTCAACACGTCTTTCTACTTGGCAGAACTTAACACTTGGCTCACCTACTAGATGAAGTTTCTTTTAATGCTATTATCTAATTGGTGCTCTTTTCTTTTTTGCCCCTTATCTAATTCATGACAAAGGGCATTGGTCCCAGGAGGAGTACCAGGCTTTATTTGATTTAGTGAACATGGATTTTTGCATGAAAGCCTTCGAGGAAAAGAAATCCAAGCATGGGATGGTAAACGATTCTTGTTGCTTCATTTAATCCCCCCCGCTCCAACCCCCCAACAAAAAAATGAGAAAATTAGGAGGACCCTGTTACGTTCATTATTTTCTATGTTTATGTTCATCTTTAATTCTTACTGAAGCTAGATTGGAGTACTGGAGTATTTTTTATTTACTAAATGATTGCTTTATGAGACCTTGAGCAGTTGCGGGATAGTATTAGTTGGGGAGCAATTAGTGAGAAGTTGTCCACTTGAACCAATTCATCTTGCTGCCAAAAATGGTGTGCATTCTATTTCATTATCTCCTTGATATTGCATTTTTCAATATATATTTTGTTCTTGGTAGTAAGTTTTGCTCTGAATAAAACATAGGTGTTGTTAAATTTTATTTGGCTTTTTAAAATATGTGCAAATAGGTGCAAGTGTGTATATGTAAATATGTGCATATGTATATATATATATATACATTTAAACTTCCATACATGCATGCATTTGACATATTGATATTTATAATTGTCGTGGAAAATTGATTTGTGTATATCAAATATGGTACATCCAAAATTTTGGGGACCTTGTGTCAGAATAAGAATTCTTTTAGAGGAGTCTGATGGAAAGAAAGGTCAGCAAAATCTGATTTAAGTGTCACTTGAATTGTAACCTCATTTTCTTTCATTAAAATCACATTGATTTTGCTTGTAGAAGCTTTGAAAAACCTACCTAATGGGCCTGTGAAAACATGAGGTAAACTGAGAGTCAATTGTGGACATGGTGCAGGACCTGCAGGTTCTGAACAATTTTTTTTTTTTTTTTTTTTTTGGGGGGGGGGGGTGGGTGGGGGTGAGTATTTTAGACTGTAGATGCTTCCTCCTTGATGTCTGATTATTTTGTTTGGGAGATGTTGTATGGGTGAATCACCTTCTCGTTCAGTGTTACTTTTGAAGTTTGAGGAGCTCTCTACATAAATCAGTATGAAATGGGGGATGCAAGAATCTTGTTGGAATTGAAGGGCCAGCATCTTTAAGCAAGGGGAAAGAAACTATAGTGCTTTATGCTAGCTGCAGTTATCTTGGTTGATCCAGTTACAAGAAAGCAACAGAGTGGTTGACAATCATATGGAGCCAGTTTGTGGGATAGTTCTGAAGATAAACATTATTTTGTGGGCCTAAATTTGTAAAAATAGAGATTTTCTGATTGAGACATTTGAAGGAACTGGGATGGTTTTGCATGTGGTGCCCGGCCAACAGACTGACTGTTTAGCTCTTGTATTGTTTTGGGACCCTTGTGGGTGACCCTGTGGCACAACAGTTAAGTTGTACTATTGCAACATGTTGGTCACAGGTTCAAAACTTGGAAACAGCCTCTTCTACGAAGCAGGGGGTAAGGGTACATTGCCCCTCTCAGATCCTGCAGTAGCAGGAGCCTTGTGACTAGGTTGCTCTTTTATTGTTTTGGGGCCCTTATTCTCTTTTTTGCCTTTTTTGTTATAGAACTTTGACTAGTCAAGAACGGTTGTGGGGACTCAGATTTAGAAGTTATTTCATTTGAGAATTAAGTTTATGCTTTGAAGGGTTTTTGTTCATTTTAATTTCAGATTAGTTGGTCAATGGTTTTGGACCGATCCATGTACTTGGGACCTAGTAAGCTGGAGTCCTAGTGATTAGAAGTTACTTTAGGCTGCTTTCTTTCATGTTCTAACTTTGGTTGTGCTAAGAAAATATTTGAGAAGCTTTTGAGAAATCCTGCTGTAGCTGTTTGGTTGCACTGATTGTTCAGAAAATTATGAAATTGTAACCCTAACCCTAAACCTTAATTGGACAGACTATGCACTCAAATAGCCTAAGTAGGATAGCGGTATATGAATCTCAGATTGGAATATCCCCAGGTAAACCTAAATGGAAAAGGAATTCTGATAGTACAAATCAAAAGGGAATAGACCAATAATGACAGAAATTTTGGCCCATTATCTTTGCTAAACAGCTTTGGATTTTAACTGTAAACAGAAATCCGAAGCTGAAACTAAGGAGAGGAAAAAGAGTTGGAATAACTGAGAATCCACCCAGAAAATGTCTAGACAATCCACCCTAGTCTTTTAAGGAATCCACTGGTTTAGAGGAATCATCTTCATGCCCAATGAATCCACACAGCTCAACAGAACAAACTTCCATAACTTTATTCATAAAATTCATCTCTCTATGGGCACAGGGGCGCAGACTTTCTCATCAAATAGAAACTTAAACCAACAAGGAAAAGTGATATAGTACTCTAAAAAGGAAATAGAAACAAAGAAGAGACTCAACATCCTATTTCTGTTAGAAAACATAAATAGAAGCTAATCATTAGAAGGGAAAATAATTCATAAAAAAAAAAAAAACCCATAGGATAGCTAAAAATAAAGCAGAGCCAGTTTTCCTATTTACTATCCTTAATAAAGGCCCATAACTGTGAAAATCCAATGGACCATAAGCTCAACATATGTATAACCCATTCCAATACTCATTTTCTTGAGTCTTTTTTCTGCATTTTGAATGCGTCAGTTTTTTTTTTTGATATCCCTGTGTATATACAAACACACATACAATTAGTGGAAAGCATTTATATTCTAACCTGCAAAAAAATGTTTACCTCATGTGATAATATTTTACTACTGTCTTAAGAGTGGGGACTTCTGGAAATCTTGAATTATTAATGTTGTAGATACATTATCTTTTTCTTATACCATATGTTTGAGTTAGATTATGTATTATGATTATTACAATGGAAGGGAATAAAGCTATCTATAAGATAGCTAAAATGAGGGAAATGAAGAGTAGAGATCTCGACCATGTTGGATGTATGAAAAGTGAAGATGGTAAAGCATTAATAAAGGATGAGGACATTAAGGAGAAATTGAAAGTTTATTTATGCAGCCAATTAAATGGAGACACTTCAAGTAATAGTGTTTTGGATGTCTGCATTACCCTTCAAGACACCAATTGTTGTATAGGAAAAATTAGGGTGTTTGAAGTAAAAGAAGCTTTAAGGAGGAGGCACAAGGCCTAGCTGAGGTCACAATAGAAGTGCGGAAGTGCTTAGGAATCTATGGTTTATCGTGGCTAACCAATTTGTTTAATAAGATTATGAGCAAAAAGAAAATGCCAGATGAATGGAGGAGAAGCATTGTGGTTTTGATTTACAAAAATAAAGGTGATATTCATAGCTGCAATAACTATAGAGACATACAACGAATGAGTCATACTTTGAAATTATAGGAGAGAGTTATTGAACCCACTTGAGAAAAGAAACTTCTATTACGGATAATCAATTTGGTTTTATGCCAGGTAGATCCATGACATAAGCTATGTACTTAGGAGACTCATGGAAAGATTTAGAGATTGTAAGAAGGATCTCCATATAGTCTTAATTAATCAAGAAAAAGCTTGTGACAGTCCATACAGAGTTAATTTTGCAAGCACTAGAGACAAGAATTGTTCAAGTAAATATGTGAACATAGTTAAAGATATGTATGATGGTGTGCTGACTAGTATAAGAATTGTGTTGGGGGGGTCAAGGTAGGGAATTCCCAATTACAATTGGGTTACATTAAGGATCAACTTTAAGCCTATTTTTGTATGTGCTTATCATGGATGAATTAGCTAGAGAAATTTAAGATGAGGTTCCTTGGTGTATGCTTTTGGCTGATGATATTGTTTTGATGGATGAGACAAAAGTAGGGATTAACACGCCAAGTTGGATTTCTAGAGATCAACCTTAGAATCAAAAGATTTTAAGATAAGTAGAACGAAGACAAAATATATGGTGTGTAACTAGGACGGATAATGAGGTGGTGAAAATTGATGAGAGGGAGGTTCCACAAAGTGATTATTTTAGGTATCTAGGTTCAATCATAAATAAGGAAGGTGACACAGAGGATGTTGTTTCATTAAGAATTAAAATAGTATGGATGAAGTGGGGGGTGCATCTGGAGTGTCTTGTGATTGATGTATTCCTTTAAAACTTGAAGAAAAATTTATAGGATAGTCATTCTACCGACTATGATGTATGGTGCGGAATGTTGGGTAGTTAAGAAGCAAACAACAATAACCTAACCTTATCCCAACTTGATGGGGTCAGCTACATGGATCCGATATGATCTAAGGTAATAGTAAGCATAAGAATAAATAGAAGTATCAAAAAGAAGTAAAAGGGGGTAAAAGAAGAAGTCAAAGCAACATCACTGGAACATCCCCTACAAGGGGTCGGTTGCATGGGTCCTTGTACTCCATTTACCTCTATCCGTTGTCATACTAGAATCGAGCCTTACCATCTGCATATCTTTTCTTATGACTTTGTCAATAGTCATTTTAGGCCTGCCTCTCCTTTTGGCTCCATGTAATTGAAATTGGTCACTCTTTCTTACTAGGGCATCCATGGGTCTCATTGAACATGGTCATACCACCTCAATAAGCTCTCACGGAGCTTGTCTTGGATTGGTGCAACCCCTAACTCGTTTCTAATACAATCATTCATTGCTCTGTCTCTCCTGGTCTTGTCGCACATCTCTCTCAACATCCTCATCTTTGGTACACCCAATTATTCAAATTACTCTTCTTGACTGCCCAACACTTTGCTCCATATGTCATAGCTGGTCGTATTACTGTCTTGTAGAATTTTCTCTTGAATTTAATAGGGAAGATGTGGGTAGTTAAGAAGCATTATGCAGATAAACTTAGTGTAGCAGAAATGTGGATGTTGAGATGGATGAATGGTAAAACTAGTAAGCATAAAGTAAGGAATGGTCATATTAGAGCTGATTTGGGAGTAGCTCCGATACACGATAAGCTACGAAAAGTCATTTATGGTGGCATGACCATATTCAACAAAGGCCTTTGGATGCTCCAGTACTGAGGAGTGATTTGATTCAGATCAAAGGATCTAAAAGAGCTAGGGATAAACCTAAAATGACCTTAGGAGAAGTGGTGAGCAAAGACTTGCATAGCTTAGGCCTTGTATCAAGTATAATGTCGAATAGAGCTGATTGGAGGGCAAGGATCCATGTAGCGCGTCCCCATTTAGTTGGGATAAGGCTGAGTTCTTGTTGTATTATTATTAAATGTTGTAAACATACTGCAGTCTCTAGAGTTTCTTAGTACAATCTCAAAGACATTTAATGCCTGCAAATATCATGATTTTGATAATTGCAATCTCTAAGTCATGTCTCTCTAAATGCTTGATACTTTTAACTTTCCAGGTATGGCCAGTTAATATCACCTATGGTAGCAGAAGGTTTATGGCAGGATGCTGATGATTTTCGTCTGCTGATTGCGTAAGGCTTTGGCTCCACTAATCCATTAAATTGATTTTGTTACACTCTTTCTCTTGCAAACTCAAACTTAATCTTAGCATTAGAGAAACTGAACTGTTAGAACAGAAGTTGCAAGTGTAGGAACAAGAAAGCAACATAACCACAGGAGATAGCTATACCAGCAATTCAGATAGCTGAAAGTAACTGGAAAATGCTTCAGCATAGCCAAGAACCTAAGAAATTCTTGCTGGGAGCCAATAATCTTTCATTTGATAACAAAAACAGTGAGGCTCTCAAAGCATATATTTGTAGTCTCTCTAGTGTAGTACTGTATTTGAAAGACTCAAAACAGTAGCCAATAGACGAGATCTTTAAGACAAAGGATAAAGGTTATAAGGAATGATTAATAGATTAGATTATGATGGATGGGAAGGGCTGAGATGCAGGTCGAGTGGCGTAGGGACCAAGGAGGTTGACTGCTGAAAGTTACAGTCCAATCGGCTAAGTAAAACAGCAAATATGGGCGAGTCCTAGTGAGTGCAGGACTAGGGTTATTTCGGTAATTTAGGGTCTTGAAATTAGGGTTTGTTAACAGTGAATCAAGTTACTGTTATAGGTATTAATTAACCCAGAACAGTAGCTGATTATGAAGGTGAAAACCAGAATCAATTTAGGTCTTGGGCAAGGTATTAAACAAGGGGCAGGGGCAGAATTGAAAATATGAAGATATTTTGAGATCCAACCACAGGAGTCAGCACAACTTGAATCAACTCAATTAGGGTTGATAAAGGTATAGACAAAAATTCAAATCGACTGGATGGCTCATTTGCTTAATCTGAAATAACACCTTGTCTCCAATCTTCTAGAATCTGGAACTTTAATTGAAGAACTTCAAGAATAGTACTTACTTGATAATGGCATGAATGAGAGATCAAATAAGAATAAGAATGAAGTTCCAGCAGCAGTAGCGAGGCAATAACAGTAAGAGAACATCTGTGCTTCACACCACAGGACGTTGATGTAGGCGATTACGGATTACCTAGAAAGTAGGGGTCCTACAAGGGCTGACCAAGACAGGCAATGATAGGCTAGGTAAACTCCAAAGAAGACCTAAATGGGGACTGGTGGCAGCATATACATGGTATACATTTAGATCAAAACTGAGGTTTTTCAAGTAGTAATGAACAAGATATTCTAGGGCAGCATACATTCAACTAAACAAGAAGTTTGATTGGGTAATGCGGAGTTAGATAATAAGCAGCTTTAAGATAAATTACATGCATGAACTTTCAAGATTCTGAAAATTGGAAATGTTATATTAATGTATCAATTAACCAACTTAAAAGATGAAACATTAATATATTAACTTGTAGAGATCTTGAATTAATGTTGGTTTATAAATTCAGCAGGGTTTTCTAGAACAGTGGAATGGGGGGTGGGGGGGGATGCTTTAGAGTAACATAAACCATGGGGAGAAAGGTTATAGACAGGTACAATGATTAAATAAAAGAAATTAGGATTGGAGAAAACAAGAAGTGGAAACGAAATCTGGAGTAAGAAAAGTAAATAAGAAGGATACCAAGTAAGAGACTAACAACTTTAAATACTAACAAACATATTTTTGAAATAAATAAAATAAAAGATGCTGTGCATCTTATGTGGGGTCTATCATAGGGTCCTATATGCGCCTCATCCGTTGGTAGACTTTAGGGCCATGGTCAGGTTGTGGGCTGATGTCCTCATCAGATGTCAGTTGGATCAGACACCAATTCCTTCACCTCAATCACACACTAGGAACATTCTTCACAGCAAGAAGAAAGTTGCAGCAGCAAAACTATAATTTCAGAATCGCTGGTGAGGGACCACCCATTGGACCATGTTTCTGTACATAACTGAAGGACTAAAAATAAACCCAAGTATGGAATACTAAAGCAGCAACATCAACTATGAGAATAGATCTTCATCTCTGCATCACTCTCATCTATTCCTTTTGTTGTGACTAGGAAAAAAAGAGACTTTAAATATAAACCAAGACTCTGTTATGGCTCCCAATACCATTTAGGAGCTCCATGAGTACTTAGACTGAAACCCTATTAGTAATTTTGGCCATAACTTTCTCGATACAGATTGGAATCACACAAGGCCTGGGTCTTGTTTGAAAATTAAACTAGTTAGCTTTCAAATTCCTGATACAGCTAAATCAACAAGTTTTGACATTCCAAAAATTACTCCAAATAGAAACAGTAGATAGCCCAGATGATGACTTAAATTTATAAGAAAACTGGCCATGTTCTACACATTTATGATCTCCCTTTAGTTTAGTATGGACTTTCTGAGAACATATCAAACAGATTTGCAATTCCTATGGTTATTACACCCAACTTAAGTTTAAAACAAGTTATGATACAATATTATAATACTGTTTTTATTTATAACACGTCTGCACTGTCATTGTGATGTTACCTGATTGAGTTATGGGTGGTTTTAAGGAATTTATGGTCATGTCCTCTGTGACATTTGATTTCATAGATCAGGTTTTTGAACATATATTTACCTTTCTTTGGAATATTATGAGTTTTTTTTATTGTTCATTAAAATTTATTGAGGAGGCTTCAACTTTCTAAGACTTGAACAGACTTGGCTTAGTTTTGGGGAGTTGTTACCTTAAATTTATAACCTATGCATGAATTTTATCACATTTTTATTTTTATATCGCTACTTACATGAAAATATTGTGAATCCAGGCTCTTCCTTTTAACTCTTTTTCTGTGATCTCCCCAAAATTTTAGAGCCAGTTATACTTGTCTATCTGATATATACTTGCTTGCAGACTTTATAACTTGGATGCTTCTTGCGTTGAAGATGTTGACTGGGACAATCTTCTTGACCTCAGGTAGCGTGCTCTTGTTCTAAAATTCTCTATGAGCATCTATGGTATTTGATTTACAGTGCGCAGTTTTTTTTTTTTTTTTTTTTTTTTTTTTTTTTTTTTTTTTTTTTTTT
>NW_024870554.1:56618-59588 GCF_013358625.1 Macadamia integrifolia | reverse complement strand
GGTGGGTGCGGGACAATACTGCCCCCACTTTATAACTGTATTCTTTAAAGTTGTCCCATCTGTTTTTTGAAAATATGCCATTCTTGGCTCCATTCCCTTGCCACCTCCTGAGTATCTTCATCAGTAACTCCCTTTGCTTTTATACTTGCATGCCAACTCATCTTTTTGTGAGGACTTTTGGTAGATCTTCACAACACAAGCAGGATGAAGGACGGTGCAATGTACTAGCTGAAAGTTGAAGTGTTGAGGAAGCAGTAGATGAGTTGCATGTCGTGGCATGAAAACCTTGACTTGCCATTGTTGAGCATTACCTTCTCGAGTGGATTCACGTAATACCTCTTGCGTTGGCCTTCTCAGATTTGCGATAAGTACACAGTGGCCACACTTTCTGTTGAAGATGGGAATGACGTGATCTCCCTTTTCTCATTTCCAAACGCCTCCAATGCTTTTCCTGATTCTGTCAAGTCACAATAATGGAAGAAAAAATCCTTTTTTGCTCTGTTGAGTTTAGAGGAAATCTATCTCCTTCATCCTTCCGTCTCATCCTTTGATCTCCATTGAACTGTTTTGATATGTCTTGAAAGGGCAGGGGAGCCTGGGGATGGCTATCTTGGATGCGGCTAAGAGCAGTGGAGGTTCAGCTTTCCTAACATGTGCTGTCCAAACAGGTTCATGGGGTTTGTTAAACTTTCCATTACTTGTCATTCACACCGCCACGAAACCCCACAGCCAAATGGTTCTGAAGTACAATATGGTAAAAATGATTGATTAGAGGATATGTGGTTTAATAACAAACATGCAGATTTTCTATTAGATGCAGTAAACAGAAAGAATGCTCCCAACGTAAATACAATTCAGGAACCGAATTCTAACATGCATAAATCCATAAAGAGACTTGACCCAAACTAATTTTCTAACATTTAGCAGTAATTGCGGTAAGTCTTCCATTTTGCCTTTTGTTGTTCTTTTGTTATTATTATTATTATTTTATTATTATTATTGAGGGAAGTGGGTATTCATTCTCATATATATGCCTTTTCAGGTCTGGAGATGTTTGTAGGAAACGTTGGGACCAAATGGTCAGTCACATAGGCAAGCATGGGTGCAACTCGTTCGCAGAACAAGTAGAAGTGCTTTCAAAACGTTATTGCCCAGAATTGCTTGAACTGAGAGAGGCCTACGATAGCAAACCTGTTACTCCATGAAGTTGTTCATTGGTCCTTGGCTGCAGCAAGGTGCTTGGTTTGGAATTTGGTGTGTATCAAAACACCACTAAAACATACAAATGAGATCATGACTATGAAAACAGAAAACTTGCAAATGGAAAAGATTGAGCATGCTCGTATATCAAATCCTTGTGACCCTCCTAAGTGATGGTAATGTTGAGTTCTACAGGTTTTTGGTACAGAGGAGAGAATCCATATTTTTGGAAGGGAAAATATTATCAGGAGCAGGAGGTGTGAATAGCTAGCCAGCCAGTGTAACCATTTTTGTATTCCATTTTGAAGTGAATATTTCAAAAGATTTGAATATAATTAGGGGCAATAATATATTATGGTTAAGACTTTCAAATTTATAAGAGAAGTTCCATCCATTCTCTCGAGCTCCTCTTTCCCTGGCCTTGGCCACAGTTATCGCAACGATATTTTAAAATTCAAGTCCAAAACTAATCATCATATACTTTTTCTTTCATGTAATCATCTCATGTGTGACCAACCACCATTTGTTTTGTGTGGTCTAGAATACATGGTCTCTTTACTCCTTTTTTCATTTGGGTAAGAGCCTCCCTGCGTTCGTACGAAAAAACCTGTATGGCCCCACAGAGAAGTGTTAGTTCTTTTTTCCAAAAATAAACTATAACTTCTCTGTTGGGCCCATGAGCCTATGCCAGGCACGTACAAAATTATTGCCCCATCTTCCATGAAATACAAAATTTCATTTATGATGAAGATGAAGCTATTGTCTGTGTTTTTATTGACGCAATACTGATGTAGAGACCATTTTACTTTATTTGCATCTAAAACCCTTTGTTATATATATATATATATATAACTTTTGCCTATATATATATATATATAAAAGAAATATATTTTCATTCACAGAATCACGGTTGCCCCGAACCTGGTGGACTCTTCTGGAGAGTTGAGCGTGGAGTCGCTCGCAGCCTCAAGTCTTATTAAAGACTCTTAAATCGATTTCTGATTTCCATTTTTTTTTTTTTTTTTTAACTCGTCCTATTTCCTCCAACAGCGAATTACTCTTTATCCAAAAAAAAAAAAAGGAGAAAGGTTACCTACCACTTGGGGTCTGAGATTGTGGATTGTGGCTCTCTCTGGTTGACTCGTGACCCTCGTCATCCCTAAGTCAATCCGCTACTATTACACTACTGCACTATTTATTACTCAGAAACACTACTCTCCAATCCTTCTGTTCTTCTTCTTCTTCATCAGTTCTTCCTTAATTCGCATATCCAAATCCCAAACTCCAAACCATTTATACTCTACCCACGCTACAGCATCTGCCGTGGGACCTCTGTGATTTTCTGTTATTCTCACTTCTCAGACAATAAAGTGTGTGTGTGTGACTGTCTATGATGTGACTAAATTATATATATTTCAAGAAAAAACAACAACAAAGAGAAACTGAGAGACTCAAATCATCCTCAAAAGCAATGCCCAATGGTGTCCAAAGGCTACTGCTGCTGCTCCATCCTTTCCTTCGTCTTCCTCCTCCACATTATTATGGCCTCTGCCGCTTCTTCCTTCCTTTCACCAAGTAACTCCTTCTTCGTTCCTTTCACCAAGTAACTCTTTTTATAACCTACCTTATCCGGTTTCCCGCACCCCCACCCTCCAAAAAAGAAAAAGAAAAAAATAATGGCGTTCCATCTTCCTACCTTTTGTTTTGTCTTTGCTATATTATTATGTCTGGTTTCTAACCTTCTAATTCAATCCTTCTTTTTTTTTTTTT
>NW_024870554.1:0-56598 GCF_013358625.1 Macadamia integrifolia | reverse complement strand
TTTTCTGGTGTTAATTTCTTGCAGACCATGTCATTGTACCTGAGGGATCTACCGGTCGAAAGCTTCTCCAGGAGATAAAGAGTAAGCCCTCTCTCTCTCTCTCCTGTGTCTGTGTGTGCGCGCGCCACTGCGCCATGATGTGGGACTTAATTAATATGCATTTCCTCGTGTGCTTTTTTTCAATCTCACATATATTATCTACCAACATGGACTCCAAAATAATATATAATATTCCCAGAGAAGCCAATCATTATCTGTGTTATTTTCATCTCCCTTCTGAAACCAAGTTGTGACTTTACTACTTCTCAAAGCCACCGAGCCTCCTCAGATATTACTACTTACACTCATCTCAGCTTTGCTACCTTTTTTTTGGGTAATAATATATTTCAATTCAATCAAGGCCGACTAGAAATTTAAGTTGATGCTTGGAAAGAGGAGAAGAACTACAAGGATCTTCTTCTTCTCTCTTTTCTCACTACTTTATATCCTGTTTTTTAGCATCATTTTCTCTCCTTATAGATGTGATACTTGAATTACTTCTGAGTTTGTCATATAATACATAGATAAATGAAGTTAATTTTACTGTATAATTGGTGGCAGAATCTGAGTTCGATAGAAGATTTGCATAGTGGATTGTATTAATGAGCTGATTTTCCTGAACTGTCATTACTGTCCTGTTATAATGGTGATCGTCATTTTAAGAGTGGTTACCCTATCGGTACATAATTAGAAGACGGACTCCTTTCATCTGGGCTTTCCATAGTGCATCTAAAGCAAATGCCTCTGCCGTGGAGACCAAATATTCGTTAAGTTGGTTGATTCCAGGCAATGTTTTAGGTCTAATGTCTATCTGAATTCTGAACATCTCTGCTTTTTGACAAATCATAACAAACAAAACAGACTCTTACGAATCAAACCGAGTCTGTGTGTGGGATACCCACTAGAGAGAGAGAGAGAGCAAGGCACTTGGTTATACTCTTCTGTGAATCAGTTGTAAAGAATATATAGATGCAAATTCTGTAGGTACTTGTTTTAGGTGGAACGTGTGTTTATCTTCTACACTCATCAAAGCAAATGTACTCTTACGAGAACTGGAGGAGCACCAGCATGTTGCAGCAGCTCCAAGTGCACCCGATCATGAACATGACCAGAAGAAGCAGAAAATCCTTGATCCGATTTCTGAGGCGCTGGTGGTTGGCCGGACTCAACCACCCCAAAAGCCATGATCGCCATAGCTCTCAACTGCCAGGGAATTGGTCGCCCCTCGGCAAGACGGGAACTACGTTCCCTCTCTCGAACTCACAGACCTGTTTAAGTGGGTTGGTTTGATGCACCCTCTGGGTTGAAGGCTACCAGGGTTTGTTAGGTGTCTTTCACCTGTGGAGGATGTCCAAACAAAGTAGGGTGTTGATGCTGTCCCTATGGAAGGTTTGCTCATGGTTAAACAACAAGAAGGAAAATACTCTAAATGCAAACAAAATATGGTGAATGATCAATGAGATCACACAAGTCTTTATAAATAACAAGGAAAGGAAAGACTTCGAACATTAATATAACCTGTTATTTTCTTCATGCCTTCCATACGCACAGTTATTGCTGGAAAATGAAGAATATCCATCTGATACCTAGGCTAGGAACAATTTGTTGGAAGAGCTACACTAGTTATATGGAGAGCTAGAGAATGTTTTGGAGATCAACTGAAATTCTGTTATAATTCAGAGAATCCATTCCTTCAATGCAAAGAGGTCAAGGTCTTCTTAATCAGTGGCTTTGATGCTGGGCAATCCAAGGTTTCTCAGTGCTTTTACCTGCAGGCCTAAAGTGTCTGCCAGTCACTTGATTTGGGGCTTTGAGGACCCTAAAATATTTTGTACGTAGTGTCGCAACATGGTGAGTCTCCTCCTAGGCCAACAACCTTGAAAGACCAGTCTTTAAGGTTTCTTCCATACTCTTCTGGTCAAACCCCTTCTGTCAAACCAGTTTGGTGCTAAGTTCTGTCCAGTTATCTCTTTCCTATAAGTCAATTTGAAGATGAGCCGTCAATTTTCTGCCAAGATTTATTGATTCTTTTGGTGTTTATATTTAGGGAAAAGGAAGCGAATGACACCATTGTGCAAATTCTTCCGCATGCCCTCTCATATCCCACCCATGGGTCACACACGATCTCTCCTCAATAAGTACCCACCTTATTGGACGATTCATTACCCTCCCCTCCTATTGGTGCAAAACTGCACTCTGACATCGCATGAAACCCTCTCCCTTACATTTATTAGGCCTAACTATTGTTTCTTATTACTGGCCTTCTGGGTTATTTGTTTATTCCATATTATCTTCATCCTTTTCCTTAAAGATTTTTGACTCTATAAGTTTAGCAAATTCATTATTCTACATCAGTTTCTTCTGTTAATCAGATATGTGAACGATTTTTGGCCAGGATGTTCAGAAGGTTGAACTGAATATTCTCTGGAAATGCATGCATCTATTTAATGTATTTTTCAGAATCTAATGCCTTGAGATTTTTTTTTTTTTTTTTTGGTGAATATTTTTAGCATTCAACTTTCCAACTTTAAATGATGTAATGGATGGCATCATTTTCTTGTTATCAATGTGCTTTACCTTTTCATATATGATGGTTTTAAGTAATGTTGAAAATTGGAATGAACTTGAGACTCATTGGTTCTTAGCCAATGAGCAAGCACAATTGATCTTTCATGCACTATCAGTGGCCTTTGGAAGGAATTTGTGAAAAGATAGATTGCACATTGGATGTTCAAAACTGCAGCTATGCATCAGTAAACAGGAGCACAATACTTGAGACATGGAAAACTTGGTATTCCTGATAGATTGACGCATAGGTACAGGCACAACCACCATATTTTTTACAAATAATGTTGAAAGATATGCTATTATATATAAAACTATTTTTTAAACTGTAAAGTAAAGAAATATCCATCTAAATAATTGAACAATTGACTATAAACTATCCTGTGAATATTCAAATATTGAAAACACTGGTATCAATATTCAAATATTTCAAACACTGAATCACAGAAACCTTGTTTTGCATATTAATATAAGTATTCTTCATATACTGCATTGATACCTTGACATTGACAGGCTGCCCAGTGGATTTTGAGTTCCTCAACTACACGATAATCACAAGCCAGTGCAAATCTCCCTATCCTTCTCAGCCATGTTGCTCAGCCTTGAATAAATTTTCATGCCCGTATGTGGATGAGCTGAGCGACTCTACGAATGACTGCATATTGACAATGTTCAGCTACATTAACCTCATTGGGAAGTACCCAGCTAGCCTGTTTTCCAACGAGTGCCAGGGGCAATGGCTTTCTTGCAATGTGACAACAGCACCTGCAGCATCAGTCAACGCAAATGGAGGTTGGGTTGCCCAGAATGTCTCTCCTCTTCTAATACTGATGGCCTTGTTTCCAATTCTACTTTTCCAGATTTTATAAAACCAGAGATGTTTTATTGAGATTGATTCTGAGGATTTCATAACCTTCACAAGGTAACTCTTTTGACCAATGTATGTGATTTTTCTAAATCATGTTGTAATTTTACTGTATCACAACATATCAGACTTGATATTTCTGAATTGTGAATGATAGTTTAGCAAAACTTAGTTTATCTGTTTCTTTATGCATATTACGAGTTGTTCGTTACGTTTTGAATGAATACTTGTATAAGTGAAGAATTGGTGACCATATATATCGAAAGTCCTACCACTTCTACCAGGCACCAACCTAGCCGTACCTACCACACAATGATGTGGCTAAAGCTAGACAGGACCTCTTTTCCGAATTTCCAGTACTCAGATGATCATAATAACAAATTTGGGAGTGAATGCATAAAACTCTGACTTGATTTTTCAGCCATCAAAATGGTTTTTTAGATAAGAATTAGCAATTGCCAACGAGGTTGGTAGTCTAGTGAAAGGAAGCCCTTGCTCCATCACCGTTCGAGTTGGCATGGCCCACTATTGCTCATTGGTCCTGTGGAAATGCTATTTAGACTTGGGGGCTATAATCACTACCATGGAGCACCATTTTCATGTTGCCGAAAAGAAAAACAGATAAGAATTTACAATTCAAGATAAAAGACACCATAGTCTATCTGCTCATTGAAAATTGATTGATGTCATAGATTTTGACAGTTTCCCCCCCTTGGAAGTTACCTCTATACCTCTTATCAAAACACCCCCCACACCACCCCCCCCCAAAAAATATATATATAATCAATGCAGTATATGAAGAATAATTATATTAATATGCAAAACAAGAGCATTTTAATCATTTTATAAAGAAAGACAGGCCTCTTAATTATCTCTTAAGTATATTTTTTTAGCTTTTTTTGGCAAGTATTTATCTGGGAGAGAATTTCTCTGAGCAGGTAGCATAAGGGAGTGTACAACTTATATACGAAATAATATTATACATAAGAGGGCAGCAGGATCATTTCATATGAAGAAAGATAGACACAGAAGGTGCTAGTATACTCTCCTAATTGGCTCAGAAAACCTTTTCCCTTTCCTATATGTTAAGGGCAAGGTTAACATCCGACCCTACCATGCCCAATCTGTGGACAGCCCAATATTTTGTGTTTCCAGTAGTTTCATCAAATTTTTCTATTAGGCACGAGGCCCTTACATTGTGGAAGTCTAGAGAGGGTCATAATGTACACATCCTTATCCCCACTTTGTGAAGGGGCTGGTCATAAATGAAAATGCGATCCCCACATAAATGTGAATCAAACGACTATAATCAACTGTTGGGAAAGCCAAAAAAAAATTTCTATCCCCGATTTTGCAGGGCTCTAGATGCCAAAAGATCCTCTATTATGTGTTATTTTGTGTTGTGTTTCTATTGGAAATATGAGCAGTGTTCCTCACATATTGTGACTGAGCAAAGTATTGAATGTAAAATAAATTTTGAATAAAGAATAGATAAGTCGGTTATAATATGATATTTTTTAAAGAATTATAGCATAATATCACATGATGATTAATAAAATCATTGGATTAACATAATTACACCAAAACAAAAAGATCTCGAATCAACGACTACAATTTAATTCAATGAATTTGTTAGTCCAAATTGTCAGAAACAACGCCAAAACAACCAAAATGGAACTTTAGGATTGGGCTGCTGGTGGAAATGATAGGATTAAGTTTTTTATTACTAAAACTTTGAGTGGGTAGTTTTGTAAACCCAAACTCAGTTTTGGATTTTTTTGTTAACTTAAACTTTAAGTGGGTAATTTTGTAAAGGGAAACCTAATTTTGGGTATTTTTGTTAACTGAAACTTTTGATGGGTAATTTTGTAAAAAGAAACCCAAAAATGGGTAATCATGTAATTCATCAGTGGTTGGGACCCTGGGTTGGCTTTGAACAAATTCCAAGCAAGCTTAAAAAGAGCTTAAACAGAAACCATTCCTGTAATATCCCGCTTCTTAAACCCGGTCTGATTTTGCGGTTGAACCGGTTTAACCATGCAGGAACCGAGCCAGAGGATGTTAGAGCGGGTTCCCTATGGGCTATGATGGCACGGGTGACCTTAAACACCGGCTGGCCCGACAAGTCCGAGCCAGTGCCAGAAGAGACGGGAGTACCCAAACCGTGTACGTGCACCTACCATAAGGCTATGTACGGATAAAACAGGTATTATATCTGTATTTTTAGATATATACGTAGGCTACAATGTATGCCTGGGGTGGGGTCCGAGCCGAGGTCCGAGCCCGGTCAAAATCCCAAGTTTTGACTCTCGGGTGGGTATGACAGGTGGGTACACCTACCCACCTGAGTGACCCATCCATCACTATTCACTTAAGTAGGAATAGTATATAAAGCTTTATGACTTCTTTTCTTTCCATTTATTACCCCCGTACGTTTGGTGAGAAAAGTAAAGAGGAGAGAGAAAAAGAAAGGGAAGAAGAAAGGAAGAGGAAGAAAGGGAGGATTTCAGTGGCGCCGAAGCTCGATCTTGCCATTTCGGTGCCGGGAGAGTAATCTTCAACTCGAGATCTACAGTTGGAGGTAAGAAAAGTTGGGTTTTATGTACATTCACCATACCCACGCTTTAAACCCTTGATTCGGGTATGGTTTCTTAAGATCTTGTAGACACCCTTTGGAATGATGAATCTAAGGTTTAATAGATGATTTATGTGTTGATCTTGAAGGATTTGAAGAGATATTGACAAGGTAGAAGGAGCATTGTGAGTTGGAAGTGATTTGGAGGGTTTGAAGTCATTCTTGAGCAAAGAAGGTAAGATGGTTCCCCTCACTTGAATCTAACTTAGATCTAAGCTAGAACCATCCTATAGGACTTTAAAGGTGTGAAGAATGGGTTGAGAAAAGCCCTATTTGGGTCCCCAAGGAATGGAGGAAGTTGAGAAGAAACTGGGGTTTTTCTGCCAAAACCGGCGGGTGCAACCGGCGGGTCCCTACCCGCCTGAGTCACCCACCTGAGAGGACCAGGGGGGTTCTGGCCAAACCGGCGGGTAGGACCGGCGGGTCCTACCGGCGGGTATGCCCGCCGGTCCAAAATCGGCGGGTAGGACCGGTGGGTAGACAACCCACCTGAGTGACCCACCTGAGTGGCCAGAATATGATTTTTGGGTCCGATCGAGCCCAAATCGGACGTGGGACCTTCTTTCGACGTTCTAAACACGATTTTGACGTCGGATTTCATTAATTTTGATTCTAAAATGGTGAAGTACTAACCCCTCTCAATTTTGTTAGGTTCACCAAAGCCTACCCGTTTCGCTCCGGATCTCACCCGTACCTAGCGGGAATCCTTGTACGCTACAGGTAAGTGGAGAGAGGACGTTTGGCCTATTTCAAGGCATTTGTTTGGCATTCATATAACTATATCTAATTTAGTCATGTCATCATGAATATGCTATATAGATTAGTCATTTCACACATTGATGTGCATTTATGCTATGTTTACTTTTCAAATGCAAATTGAATGGGATGTTATATGTCGAATGTGTACATCATGTTGCATAATGCATTGATAGACTAGATGCCGTGGTCGGCTTGGAAACGAATGCATTGGTGGCCCGTGGTATGGGACACGGTGGCACTATGCAGTCGTACTGCATATAGGAGCATGCGGTATTAGGATTTCACCATCCCGTGCTACGACCCTTCCCAACAGGGGTTAAGGTGTTGGGTTGCCATTTGGGGGGAAGCAGGGGTCGCGGTTATCGGACACTGTGGCGGTTAGGCATTACGCCCGGCGAGTCATGTAGGACAGTCGGTAACCCCGGTGGTATTTCAAGAGGGCCAATCGTACTGCTTTTAAATTGCTGGAGTCAGCACTGTCATTTAATTTATTTACATTTCTGTTGAGAGCCGGTGGACGGCATTGTCTTTATTTTTCCGAGTACTCATGGTGGGCCTTCTCCAACAGCCCTATGGGCGTATCGCGGGAGGGAGTTCGCGGCTCGTACCCGGAGTATACGCGCACTGTGGTTGTAGTAGCACTAAAAACCAAAGACTTAGTAATGTTGATTAGGTGTATGTGATTTAAAATGACTTGCATGGCATGTAGTGCATATGATGTGTTGTGATGTGTGGACTGTTGTGTGTGGTCCACCTCTCTACTTACTGAGCTAGTGAGCTCATTCCACGTGTACACCCCTTTTTAGATGATTTTGCAGGTCATGCATCTGAGGAGCTTGGGGTGGGTCCCGCAGTTGAGTTTCCTGAAGAGGACTGGTGGACCCCTGATGAGTTTGAGCACGGCGTAGACTGCGCGTGTGAGAGCTGTGCTGCAGGACAGCAGTTCTGAGGCCGAGCTGAGCTCCAGCCTTGATACCGATGCCGAGCTGTGTACTCTGATGTTTTTGATAAATTCATGTATATATACTTGATATTCGAACTTCATTCTTTTTGTGTATATATCATGCCTTCGGGCCCAAATGTATATAATTATGGTATTATCATTTGGGTATCGAGTATATGGGAATTATTTACAGGTAAAACTTAGTCTTCCGCTGATCTGATGAATTGATGTTAGTGTATGTATGCTGTGGTGGAATACAGTATCTGATGGTCCTGGCAGGTTTGGGTTAACCGGTGTTAACTCGGTCACCGCTCCGGTTCAGGGTGAACGGGGTGTGACAAACGGTGGTATCAGAGCGTGATGCTCTGCTTCACTCACAGCATACCATTAGAATCCCGTAGACTCTATAATAGGAAAATGGGGTTGGGCTAATATAAAAGCTTTAAAGATTTAAAAGTCAAAGAAAGAAAGTATAAAATGGAGTTATATTATAAGTTGCATTCATGGCATGCGTGAGTGTAGATAAGAAGGTAATTAGATTGGAACTATAACCTGTAAAGTACTATTTCGACGAAATTTCGGCAGCATAACGGCGTAAAGTGGGATTTCCAAAAATTTTACACAAAACCTGATAAACAACAGATAATAATATAACCAAGAGCACAGATAGAAAAATCACATCACCACAAAACCACACAGGTATTCCACATATAAAAACACCACCATAACCCATTATCCAAAGACATTTTATTCCATAAATGAAATCAAGTTACATTGCAATTACAAGGAATGAGATAAATAAATACACAATGTCTACAAAAAGAGAGAAAATGGATAAACAGCTAGTGTGGGCAAGCCAACCCCTCACTGGTCGTCGTCATCGTCGTCGATGATCACCACGTTCGCCGGAGGCCTGGAGTTGACGTTGAAGTGATGATCGTAGTAATCGAACCTCGTGTTCACCAACCGTACCTCCCTCCGAAGCCGGCCATAGTCTGCTGAGATAGCGGTGGCCCTAGTGTCCAAGTCCTGACCCAGCCTACAGAAGGAATCCTCCAAGGTGGTCTGCCTGGAGGCAATCTCGTCCAGCCGCCTCAGTATCTGGACCTGGCCATCCTGCAAGGCCCGCATGGAGGCTGTCCTGTCCTCATAGTCGTAGTCACCACTCCCAGGTGGTGGGGCTCCATATGGTGGGGCGGCAGCTCCGGAAGAACTAGGACCCGGACCTCTCGACTCCTGAGGCACCTCCTCAGGAATGCCACCACCCATCGGCTCCTCCTCCTCGTCCTGAGGAACGTAGTCCTCATCCTCCTCACTGGACTCCTCCTCCATGGGGACATCCTCTACAGGGGCAGCCCTCCTACCCCTACCTCTCCGAGCTCCCGATCTAGGAGGTGAATCCATGAGGGTATGGAGACCCATCTTCAAGAGGTTGCTCCGATCGAACCTATCAGCCGGAGTCTTCCCCTCCTCTCCGCTCAGATCCACCCCAAAGAACTCGAAGATCCTAGTGAGGATCCTGCCGTAGGGGAATCCTCCGTCCTCTGGGTGGGAAGCATGGTGCTCCATCGCTCTGAGGATGATATAGGGAAGGCACAAGTGCTCCCCGCCTCCCGCTGCGGCTGTGAAAATACAAAATGCTATGAAAGCCGCCATGAAACCTACCTGGTTCCGATGACCTCCTCTGGGGAGCAGGTTGAACTGGATCAACCGGGCGAAGAGACGGACCTCAGGGAAGAAAGATGTCTCTGACTCCGGGCGACTGCTGCTGCCGCAGATGGTCTCGTAGATGAAGTCCGGTGTCTCCATGCTCATGAACGGTCCCTGAGGCCTACTCCTGGGGGGACTGTAGTATCGGTGTCCCGCCGCCGATATACCCAATATGCTGGCCAAGGTGCCTACCGTCAGCTGGATATCCACCCCCTTCACCAAGCTGCTGACGGTGAATTCCCCGTACTGATACGATACCTCCAGGTTGCAATAAAACCGACGGACGAGCTGCTCGTAGCACGGTCGGTCTACCTGAAGAATCGAGTCCCAGCCCAATGCTGAGAACCTCTCCTGAAGCCTGGCCTTGTGGAAGTCCTCGACTACCACGGTCTTTTCCATCAACACTGGCCCCTTCAGGAAGTTAGGCCAGTTGGCTGCGGCCTCTACACTAGTGAAGTGCTCCTCATCATAGTCTGAAGGGTCAGACTGAGCAGGTGCAGGTCTCCCTGTGCGATGAGCTGAAGTGCTGGTCTCCGCACTTTTCCGCTTAGAGGCGGTGGTCTTGCGTCGAACGCCAGAGGAAGATGGCCCTTTGCCGGTGCGAGAAGACATTCTGGCAATAAGGAAAGAAAGATGGGTTAGTACAGCAAGAAAAGACAGCAGCATTAAAGAAGGAAAGCCAAAATCCAAATTATGCAAAACGAGAACGGCAACGATCTAGGAATGATAGAAAACTTATGACATGAAACATGGTAGATGACGACGCATGGAAAAGTGCCAAAACAGTAAAATGACAGCAAAGGAGAGAATGAGTATAAATAACATGGAAGGGTTTGGGTTCGATGCACCAACCCATTCATAGGGAAGTAAAGGCTTGAACTCTAGGGTATAGAACGAAATGCCACAGTAGTAAGATGTTGAAAAATGCAAGAACATACCCCAAATAGATTATGGAATTAGAAGAATACAAGTTTGGGATGAAAAATTAGGAAACCAAGACAAAAATAGGAATTTTCATGGGAAATACATGGGGTTTTCAAGCATAATGGATGATTCAATGAAATCTAACTCATATATAGCGTAAAACAAGCGAAATGCATTACAAAGGAGTCGTCAATTTGAGCAAAACAGTAAGGATTGAAGAAACCCCAAATTTGGGAACCTAGGGCATCAATTTGGGTTTTTCTCCAAATAAAGAGAGATGATTCCTATAAACTACGAATGAGCACAGTGGAATCATCATAAACACATGGAACGACTATACTATGGTGAAAAAAATAGAGAAAGAAAGCCTAGAAAGTAAACCCTATTCAAGCATTTCACCAAATTGAAATTCTGGAAAAAGGAGAAGAAGAGGAACTTACTTGGATGAAGATGAGTTGACTCCTCACTAAAGCGCCGAGTGGATGAGTGGAACCGCGAGTAGGAGCGCCGAGTAGACTCCCAAAATCGTCCAAGAGGAAAAGGAAGAAAGAGAGGGGAGAGAGTGAGAGTGACAGACAAAACAGGGCCTTTCTGGCCCTGTTCGTGTTTTATCATCGGGCAAGACCGGCGGGTCAGACCGGCGGGTCCCTACCCGCCGGTGACACCCACCGGTTTGGGGTGCTGGGACCGGCGGGTCAGACCGACGGGTCCCTACCCGCCGGTTCATCCCACCGGTTTGGACAGAAGGAAAAAATTTTAAAGTTTTGAAAATTTTCCTTCTTTGTCTTTTCCCTTCTCTTCTCCCATTATGAATGCATTGGTTCTATGGTGGATATTAATCCTATGATCAATATGCTACGGTCAAGTGGGACCATTAGCATGTATGTTGTGAACTTTGCCTGTATCTTGGAATTAAACTATGACTAATTACAGGCTATCATACACTACAACACCTCATATAATGGCATATGATTGTGTGCCTAAATCAGTTCTATGGTGTTTAACCAATATGGTGTGTGATATGTTCCAGGTACAGGGATACGATGGTACGTACTAGATCCGGTAGTAATGCCCGAGGTACCTCGCGGGGTCCTCGTCGGGTCGGTCGACCGCAAAATCCTAGAGGGTCCCGTTCTGTGGGGCATACCTCACCTCCACTACCTTCAGAGACCCTTGGTCAGGGTGGGGCACATGGGGACCCACCTATGACTGCACTCCCGGACCCTCCACCGGTCATTACACCGGGAGATGTTGCTACAATAATTCAGCAGTCCCAACAAGCTTTCCAGCAACAAATGCTTCAGCAACAGCGAGCATTTATGACTGCCATCCAGCAACAGTTGGATTTTTCTCAACCGGGTCAACCTCCCCGGGTACCCACTCTGCAGGACCCACCTATAGGGTCTGGAACAGGACCACAAGTGGTGGGTACACCTCCAATCCCACCATTCGGTGTTCCTCAGCATGGGATGCCACCTCCATACTCCTACTATCCTGCCTATGCTCCTAACTTCCCGGTGACGAGCAACACGTCAAGGGTAGTGGAGTCGTTCAAGAGGAACTTACCACCGGTATTCTCTAAGGTGGGGAGTGATCCTCTAGAACCGGATCAATGGATCCAAGAATTGGAAAAGATATTTGAGGTGCTTGAGTGCACAGATGCCCAGAAGCTCATTTGTGCTGGGTTACAACTCAAGAAAGAGGCAAATTCTTGGTGGCAAGCTTCCAAGCCTATATTGATGGCTGCTCATCCAGAACCTACTTGGGAGCAGTTTAAGGAATTGTTCTTGGATAACCATTATCCGCGCAGTTTCAGAGATCGGAAGGAGACTGAATTCATGGCCTTAACTCAAGGAGGTAAGACTGTCCTTGAGTATCAGCAACAGTTCGAAAGTTTATTCCATTTTGCCCCAAGGCATATGCGAACAGCTGAAGAAAAGGTAGCAAGGTTCCTAAAAGGCCTAAAAGCATCTATTGGGTCTGTGCTTGAAGTCTTGGATTTGACCGAATATGGCCAGATTGTACAGAAGGCCAAAACAATGGAAGATAAGCAAAAGGGTGAACAGTCCCTCACTCCTGGACTGTGGAAGAGAACAAATCCATTCCCAGATGCGGGAAATTCCTCCAAGGTTTACCGCGGATCATACAGTTCTGGGCCTATGTATAGGCAGCCCTATAGGCCATCTGGCTACCCTTCTAGGCCAGTTGGTGGTTCGGGTTCTACTTCCTTTCGCCCGAACACTAGTGTGGCACCTACAGCTCCAAGGCCACCTCGACCTCCATCTGCAGCGGGTCAAGTGCAGAGGGGCCCCGCTCCAGTTCCGACGTCTCAGATTCGTTGCTTCAACTGCCATTCCTATGGGCATTATGCGAAAGACTGTCGGGCCCGATCAGCCTTGCCCTCCAGTCAGCCCTCTGCGTACCGACCTCCCTTACCTCGAGGCAGTCAACCGCAGGGAAGGATGTATGCCCTATCAGCCGAGGAAGCTGAGGCTAGTACAGAAGTTGTAGCAGGTACATTTTAAATTAAGAAGTTCATTATGATTTATATTGATGACCTGCTGAAATTAGTATACATTGTTATATTAGGTATCCTACCCATATCGGGCATACCAGCCTATGTTTTATTTGATTCAGGAGCTACTCATTCCTTCGCATCTAAGAGATTTGTAGGGAAACTTGGGATGTCACCCAGGATCCTAGACCATGGAATGATTGTTAGTATGCCTACTGGTAAAATTGCACAGTTGAAGGAAGTGTATGGGCCGTGCCCAGTGGAGATTAGTGGGAAGAACTTTGATGCACAACTCATTAAATTCAATATGCAGAATTTTGATGTTATATTGGGTATGGATTGGTTGTCGGCTCATCGAGCTAATGTGATCTGTGCGGAAAGGCTGATTAAGGTAACAGATGTCGAAGGGAAAGAATGGGTATACTGAGCAGATACAGTAAAAAGGATGAGGAAGGTCCTTGTCTCCGCCCTCCAAGCAGTAAAGTTGCTAGAAAGTGGATGTCAAGGTTTCTTAGCCTCGGTACTCGATGTTGATGCAAGAGTTACACCTCTAGAAGAAGTAAAGGTGGTTAAAGAGTTTCCCGATGTTTTCCCAGATGATCTGATGCATTTACCACCTGACAGAGAGTTGGAGTTTGCCATAGACTAGACTCCTGGGGCAGCTCCGGTATCTAAGGCTCCATATAGGATGGCACCAGCTGAATTGAAGGAGTTGCAGATGCAGTTGCAGGAACTATTGGAAAAGGGGTTTATTCGCCCAAGTGTTTCACCTTGGGGTGCCCCGGTGTTGTTTGTCAAGAAGAAGGATGGTAGTTTGCGTATGTGCATAGATTACCGGGAGTTGAATAAGTTAACCATTAAGAACCGGTATCCATTGCCACGCATTGATGATTTATTTGATCAGTTGCAGGGAGCCAGAGTATTTTTGAAGATAGACCTTCGGTCCGGCTATTATCAGCTCAAGATAAAGAGTAGTGATATACCCAAAACAGCATTTAGGACTCGATACGGCCATTATGAGTTCCTAGTGTTGTCCTTCGGGTTAACCAATGCACCGGCAGCATTTATGGATCTAATGAATCGAGTATTCCAGGATGTGCTCGACAAATGGGTAATTGTTTTTATTGACGATATCTTGATCTACTCCAAGACCGAAGAGGAGCACACTCAACACTTGAGAATGGTGTTACAGAGGTTGAGAGATCAACAATTGTTTGCCAAGTACAGCAAGTGTGAATTCTGGCTAGAACAAGTTGGATTCCCGGGGCACGTAGTGTCTAAAGCTGGAATCGAAGTAGATCCTGCTAAGGTAAAAGCAGTAGTGGAATGGGAAAGTCCCAAGAATGTTACTGAAATTAGAAGCTTCTTGGGTTTGGCTGGATATTACCGGCGTTTCATCGAGAATTTTGCTCGGATCTCAGCACCAATGACCAAGTTGACGAAAAAGGGTGTGAAATTTGACTGGGCAGAGGAATGTGAGAAGAGCTTCCAAGAATTGAAAGAGAAGTTGGTGACTGCCCCTGTGCTGACTATTCCTGAAGGCACAGGTGGAATGACAGTTTATACCGATGCTTCCAAAGTTGGTTTGGGTTGTGTTCTCATGCAACGCGGGAAGGTAATAGCATATGCATCCCGACAACTAAAGGAATATGAGAAGAATTACCCCACTCATGACTTGGAACTAGCCGCAGTCATTTTTGCCCTTAAGATCTGGCGACATTATTTGTATGGGGAGAAGTGTGAGATATACAGCGACCACAAGAGTCTGAAATACTTCTTCACCCAGAAAGATTTGAATATGAGACAGAGAAGATGGCTTGAACTCATGAAGGATTATGACTGCGATATTCAGTATCATCCCGGCAAGGCTAATATAGTGGCGGATGCATTGAGTCGGAAGACACAGACTGTGTCGCTTTCATACTTAGCAGTAAGCTCACCACTTGTGCAAGAGGCGATGCTAATGGATGAAACCCTCTTGTATGAAGGGGCAACCCTAGAGCTTGAACATCAACCAGAAAACCTTAAATGGTTGACGGTATCCTTATCGGCTCTACAGGTGCATCCGGAAATTAGGCAAGAAGTGATAATGAAGCAACCCTTGGATCCTGAATTGCAGCGGATCAGAGTTAAGGTTCAAGACCAAACAATGAACGACCCAGATTTTACTTTAGCCAGTGATGGGGCATTGATGTTTCGAGACAGATTGTGTGTACCCGATGATTTGGACATACAGGATAAAATCGTGAGAGAAGCACATAGCTCCGAGTACTCACTCCACCCAGGAAGTACCAAAATGTACAAAGACCTCAAACAGAGTTACTGGTGGCCAAGCATGAAAGTCACCATAGCTTTGTATGTGGCGACTTGTCTTACCTGCCAGAAGGTGAAAGCTGAGAGGCATCGACCTTATGGTACCCTTCAGCCACTCCCAGTACCAGAATGGAAGTGGGAAAGGATTACAATGGACTTCGTCACCGGACTACCAAGTACACCTAAGGGAATGGATGCGATATGGGTGATTGTGGACCGGCTTACCAAGACTGCCCACTTCATTCCTATCAAGACCAAGTTCTCCATGACCAGACTAGCACAACTTTACATGGACAATATAGTGCGTTTACACGGAGTGCCAGTGAGCATTGTTTCAGATAGGGACCCAAGGTTCACTTCCAGATTTTGGAAAAGTTTACACCGTGCCTTGGGATCGCAACTGAATTTGAGTACAGCTTTTCACCCACAAACGGACGGTCAGTCGGAGCGAACCATACAGATACTAGAAGACATGCTCCGGGCATGTGCAATGGAAATGAGTGGCAGCTGGGAAGAATATATACCTCTTATGGAATTTGCATATAATAATAGTTACCAAGCTACAATTGGGATGGCTCCATATGAGGCGTTATATGGCAGAAGGTGCAGAACTCCTTTGTATTGGGATGAGGTAGGTGAACGTCGAATGTTAGGACCTGAGATGATCCAAATGACTTGTGACAAGGTCGACGTTATTAGAGAACGGATTAAAGCAGCTCAGTCCCGTCAAAAGAGCTATGCGGACACCCGCAGAAAGGAGGTTGAATTTCAGCCAGGAGAAAAGGTATTTCTCAAGATCTCTCCTACTAAAGGTTTGCAAAGGTTTCACAGAAAGGGGAAGTTGAGCCCAAGATACATGGGACCATTTGAGATCTTGTCCCGGGTCGGCTCAGTAGCCTACATGCTTGCCCTGCCACCTTCACTTGGAAATGTTCACAATGTATTCCATATATCCATGCTGAAGAAGTACGTGCATGATCCATCTCATGTACTACCCGTGGAACCAGGGTACCTAGAAGCTGATATGACCTACACAGAACAGCCAGCTGAAATTTTGGACCGGAAGGTGAAAACCCTTCGCAACCGCTCCATTTCCTATGTAAAGGTGCGATGGGCTGATTATTCACTTGAAGAAGCATCTTGGGAGGTAGAAGAAGAAATGCGAGCCAAGTACCCTCATCTTTTTTATCAACCAGGTACGCAATTTCGAGGACGAAATTTTTCAGAAGGGGGGGTAATGTAATATCCCGCTTCTTAAACCCGGTCTGATTTCGCGGTTGAACCGGTTTAACCATGCAGGAACCGAGCCAGAGGAGGTTAGAGCGGGTTCCTTATGGACTATGATGGCACGGGTGACCTTAAACACCGGTTGGCCCGACAAGTCCGAGCCAGTGCCAGAAGAGACGGGAGTACCCAAACCGTGTACGTGCACCTACCACAAGGCTATGTACGGATAAAACAGGTATTATATCTGTATTTTAAGATATATACGTTGGCTACAATGTATGCCTGGGGTGAGGTTTGAGCCGAGGTCCGAGCCCGGTCAAAATCCCAAGTTTTGACTCTCGGGTGGGTATGTCAGGTGGGTACACCCACCCACCTGAGTGACCCATCCAACACTATTCACTTAAATAGGGATAGTATATAAAGCTTTATGATTTCTTTTCTTTCCATTTATTACCCCGCACGTTTGGTGAGAAAAGTAAAGAGGAGAGAGAAAAGAAAGGGAAGAAGAAGGGAAGAGGAAGAAAGGAAGGATTTCAGTGGCGCCGAAGCTCGATCTTGCCATTCCGGTGCCGGGAGAGTAATCTTCAACTCGAGATCTACAGTTGGAGGTAAGAAAAGTTGGGTTTTATGAACATTCACCATACCCAAGCTTTAAACCCTTGATTCGAGTATGATTTCTTAAGATCTTGTAAACACCCTTTGAAATGATGGATCTAAGGTTTAATAGATGACTTATGTGCTGATCTTGAAGGATTTGAAGAGATATTGACAAGGTAGAAGGAGCATTGTGAGTTGGAAGTGATTTGGAAGGTTTGAAGTCATTCTTGAGCAAAGAAGGTATGATGGTTCCCCTCACTTGAATCTAACTTAGATCTAAGCTAGAACCATCCTATAGGACTTTAAATGTGTGAAGAATGGGTTGAGAAAAGCCCTATTTGGGTCCCCAAGGAATGGAGGAAGTTGAGAAGAAACTGGGGTTTTTCCGCCAAAACCGGCGGGTGCAACCGGCGGGTCCCTACCCGCCTGAGACACCCACCTGAGAGGACCAGGGGGGTTCTGGCCAAACCGGCGGGTAGGACCGGCGGGTCCTACCGGCGGGTATGGACCCGCCCACCTGAGTGACCCACCTGAGTGGCCAGAATGTGATTTTTGTGTCCGATCGAGCCCAAATCGGACGTGGGACCTTCTTTCGACGTTCTAAACACGATTTTGACGTCGGATTTCATTAATTTTGATTCTAAAATGGTGAAGTACTAACCCCTCTCAATTATGTTAGGTTCACTAAATCCTACCCGATTCGCTCCGGATCTCGCCCGTACCGAACGGGAATCCTTGTACGCTACAGGTAAGTGGAGAGAGGACGTGTGGCCTTGTTTCAAGGCATTTGTTTGGCATTCATATAACTATATCTAATTTAGTCATGTCATCATGAATATGCTATATAGATTAGTCATTTCACACATTGATGTGCATTTATGCTATGTTTACTTTTCAAATGCAAATTGAATGGGATTTTATATGTCAAATGTGTACATCATGTTGCATAATGCATTGATAGACTAGATGCCGTGGTCGGCTTGGAAACGAATGCATTGGTGGCCCGTGGTATGGGACACGGAGGCACTATGCAGTCGTACTACATATAGGAGCATGCGGTATTAGGATTTTCACCATCCCGTGCTACGACCCTTCCCAATAGGGGTTAAGGTGTTGGGTTTCCATTTGGGGGGAAGCAGGGGTCGCGGTTGTCAGACACTGTGGCAGTTAGGCATTACGCCCGGCGAGTCATGTAGGACAGTCGGCAACCCCGGTGGTATTTCAAGAGGGCCAATCATACTGCTTTTAAATTGCTGGAGTCAGCACTGTCATTTAATTTATTTACATTTCTGTTGAGAGCCGGTGGACGGCATTGTCTTTATTTTTCCGAGTACTCACGGTGGGCCTTCTCCAACAGCCCTATGGGCGTATCGCGGGAGGGAGTTCGCGGCTCGTACCCGGAGTATACGTGCACTGTGGTTGTAGTAGCACTAAAACCAAAGACTTAGTAATGTTGTTTAGGTGTATGTGATTTAAAATGACTTGCATGGCATGTAGTGCATATGATGTGTTGTGATGTGTGGACTGTTGTGTGTGGTCCACCTCTCTACTTACTGAGCTAGTGAGCTCATTCCACGTGTACACCCCTTTTTAGATGATTTTGCAGGTCATGCATCTGAGGAGCTTGGGGTGGGTCCCGCAGTCGAGTTTCCTGAAGAGGACTGGTGGACCCCTGATGAGTTTGAGCACGGCGTAGACTACGCGTGTGAGAGCTGTGCTGCAGGACAGCAGTTCTGAGGCCGAGCTGAGCTCCAGCCTTGAGATCGAGCCGAGCTGTGTACTCTGATGATTTTGATAAATTCATGTATATATACTTGATATTTGAACTTCATTATTTTCGTGTATATATCATGCCTTCGGGCCCAAATGTATATAATTATGGTATTATCATTTGGGTATCGAGTATATGGGAATTATTTACAGGTAAAACTTAGTCTTCCGCTGATCTGATGAATTGATGTTAGTGTATGTATGCTGTGGTGGAATACAGTATCTGATGATCCTGACAGGTTTGGGTTAACCGGTGTTAACTAGGTCACCGCTCCGGTTCAGGGTGAACGGGGTGTGACAACACCAGTCTAGCACTCTTAATCCCTCATGATGAGCAGTTCTAACCCAAAATATTGTTGTTTTATGATTGTCCTTGTCGGTCACTCGACCAGTTTGGGTGACATGGCAGTGTACAGTGTCACCGATGAGATGACAGAGCAGTATGGTATGCATGAAGTGGTTTGATACATCCTTAGTAGGTGGTACGGGTTTTTGGATCAAAATTGGTAAAATTGGCCTATTCACACTCAAGGGCATTTTTGGCAGTAAAAATGACATTCTTGGAAGACCATTTCTTCATGAAAAAGATAGACTGTAATTTATGTAGTATAGTGTATCTGATTTCGTCGCATTCTAATACTGTATGAAAAAGTTACGGCATTTATAGAATTTGGGGGCAATTTCAACATTGAAGATGAATTTTTTGGAAGAAATTTTCTCACGTAACAATACGAAAAAAATCTGATCTTTGCAACGGTTCTAATTTCATCGCGTTCCTATTCCATATGAGGAAGATGGGTAATTAGAAATGTCTAGGGGCATTTTGGTCTTTTTATATTACTAAGTCAGATGATCGAGTCTTCTGGAAAGTTGTAGAGTGTCCAGTCGTGGTTCTAACGCACTTCATTTTGTCCCAGTCAAAAATCGTATAAAAAAGTTACATTTGTTTCCGTGAAGCCAGTTCAAAAATCCAAATCGGAAAATCATTAGTTGCTCTCGGTGTTGGGTGGATTTTCCAAATTTTAATTTTTAAATTTAAGGGTTTTTGTGTAATTTCAAAGTTTTAAAGTTCTGAGTTGATAAGGGTGTTTTAGCACTAGAAATTTGAAGGGAGGAACTGATTGTAATATTTGGATGCTCAAGGATAAGGATTGGATGGCTTTGATTAAGCCACGTAGGCTTTATTCCCATCCAAAGGCTGCTGCGCCATCGCGAGGTCACCAATTGGCTAGGTGAATAAGTCTTGATGCTCTGGCGTTGCACTTGATCAAGGCGTGTTTTGGTATTTCACACGTGCGTAGAAGGTATTATAAAGATTCTGATCTTAAAGATCTCATGAGATCTGATTGAAGAGCCAATCTTGAGGATCCGAATCCAATGGCTGAAATGCAATTCACTTTTTCTACAAAGGGAGACAAGCTAGCACCTTTTACATTGATGCAGCCAATAGAGTGTCAACAACATGTCAGACTATGTCAGCATCTTCGTCATGCTGACATCATCAATTGACTCCCTTATTCTAATCTTGCGGCTGAGATTTATTAGCCATTTGAAGCATTTAACGGCTCAGATAAAAAGTGGATTTTGGATTGAATCCGATGGCCCAGATTGTGCCCCTGTTGCACGCACCACCGGCATAGCCTATGCCAACCTCCAAAGATTCTATTTCTAGCTTTCTAGTTAGCCCAAATTAAAAGGGCCATATCTCCCTCATCCCAACTCCAATTTGGGTGAATCAAATTGTAGATTTTTCAACACTTCGAGCTCTACAATTGGAAGAAAAAAATAGGATTTTAGAGAGTGTAAAACTACGAATTTTGTGTGTAAATATCCTCCCTCGATTATTAACCATTGAAGAGCTTGAAGGCTTTATGTGAGTTGTTTTACACTCCATTAATAGTGGTTTAGAAGGGTAGTGGGGTGGTATTGATGATACCTTATTTTTAAGCCAAAGGAAGAAGAAGAAGAATGAAGAGATGAGCTTCTCCCTTTGTTGGTAAAACCATGAATGGATTTTGTTGCTCAGTGGGAGTTTTGTTTATTCCATTAATGAGGGTTTTAGGAGGTGGTTTAGGTGTGTTGATGATGCATTGACTCAAAGCCAAAGAGAAAAAGAAGAAATCAAGTGATTGTTTGCTTGTATTTGCTTTGAAGAGCAAGAAGCCAAAGGGGAGAGAAGGTGTGAACACCAAACTTGTCAGTACAAGTTGCCAGTCATCCCAGGCAATCGGTTGTGAGATTTTCTAACCTTGGATTTACATTATATACTTGTATAATGATATATATGTATGCTAGGATTAGTTGTGGATGAATTGTATGTATATTAGGTTAGTTGTGGATGAATTGTAACCATGCTAGCTAGTTGTGGATGTATATGCTAGGCAGGGCTTGACTATAGGGCATTGATATAAGCCCAAATTTATTGTATTCTTTATTAAGTACTTAGTGGTTACTAAACACTGAGAGTGGATGTTACACATTGTACCGGCACTGAGAGTGCCATCTCAACTTTGGCTTGAGAAAATTGGGTGTGGGAGTTCTCAATTGTGGGTGCAGTCAAAAATAGCGCATTGAGTAGATATGAAGCCTTTACAGGCACTACTCCAGGGATCTAGATAAATTGCCAAACTCGTAAAAACTCTGTGTTGTGGGTGTGCTACTTATTTGCATTATATATATATATTGAAATGTGTGGAGTATCGAATGGGTGTGCACACTTGGAAGTATCTATGAGAGGTTGAGTGTACATATGACTGTGCGCAAATAGGGGACAGGTGTATTAGGATTTGTTGTGTCAGATATCGGATAAGTTTTAGGGATTAAAATTAGACTCACTAATTCACCCCCTCTCAATGACTGCTGGATTACAATAATTGGTGTCAAAGCTGATACTCTAAGACAGTTTGATCAACAATTGAGTGATCTAGAGGCAGCGGCACTGACAGTATGGTAGGTGAAGGCTATTCAAGACATGCACCAATTGATGGATCTAATTTTATCTTGTGGAAGAAAAGAATGCAATCGTACCTAGGTTCACTAGATTATGATTTTTGGGCATCAGTTCTAATTGGGTACAAGGAACCTAAGGGAGGTTCGGTTGACAGTGAAGCCAATAAGGCTTATTATTCCAATCAGAAGGGTTTGAATGCAATATTTTCAGCATTGGATAAGAGTGTGATGGATAAGGTAATAGATTGTGACTCAGCCAAGGACATTTGAGGAAGACTGAAGAGCATTTACGAACCAGATGACAAGATTATAAAAGTAAAGCTTCAAACCTTTAGAGGCCAGTTTGAAAGTGTACTAATGCAAGAGGGAGAGAATATTGATACCTATATGACCAGGGTAAATGAAGTGGTTAACTTTATTAGGGGTCTGGGAGCCAATCTAGAGGATTCATTTGTTTGTCAGAAAATCCTAAGATCTCTGTTGTCCAAGTATGACTCCAAGGTGTCAGCTATTGAAGAGGCAAAGGACTTAGACACTATCACCCTTGATCAAGTGCATGGCACTTTCACATCTCTAGAGATGAGATGGAGAAAAGGCAAGTCCAATGATAAATAAGCTGCTTTCAAGGCAATGAAAAACTTGAAATCAAGAAAAAGAAGAAGCAACCTATGGAGGAGGATATTGATGAGAGTGAAGATGAGGTTACCGCTCATTTCACCAAAAAAGTTGAAAAGGGGAACAGAAAAATACAAGGATAAGTTGTCTTTCAAATGCTTTAACTATGGAAGGGTTAGACATTTTGCAGCCAAGTGTCCTAACCAAGGAAAAATAGAAAGTGATGAAGATGAAAGTGAAAAGAAAATTCATTTCAAAGGAAAGAAGAAGTTCTTCTCAAACAGATACAAGAAAGGCAAGGACAAGAAGAAAAGTTTGGTTTCTAAGAAAAACAGTGACACATTTGATGAAGAGTCTGAAGAATCATTTGATGATAAGGATAATGGGCTACATTCATGGTCTCAATAGATGTGGAAGAAAACAAGAAAAATTCTTCTAGCAAGGAAGATTCTACAGAAGAAGAAGAGGAAGATGAAAAATCACATCTAGAGGCTGAACTCACAGTTGCCATTAAAGAGCTCAGAAAAGAAAGAAAGAAAGTCAAGAAGATCACCCAAGATCTCAAGGGGCAAGAACAAATTGTTATTGAGTTGAGAGAGCAAGTTGATAAGTCAAGGAAGACCTTAGATGACCTTGAGTATCAACTCTCATAGATGACCATTGACTACAACACTCTTGAGTTAGAGAACGTGGCTTTAAAAGCACAACTGGAGGAGCAAGTTGAGATTCTTACACAATTTCATACTTATGAAGATGAGCTACTCTTGTTAAAGGCTAAGGTTGAAGACTATGGGAGAACTGAGATTGAGAGAGAAGACTCAGAAATGAAGATGTTGAAGATGACTCTACTCTAAAAGAGCATCCTAATAGTAAGAAGCTTAATGACGTCATCAACGCTAAAAGACTAGCTCACATCAAATTTGGGCTTGGATTTATTAGGGAATCTCTCAAAAATACAAGGAAAATGGTAAGGGAACAGTGTAAAATCCTATCAAAGTCAATGATAGGAATGCTCAAAGAGGGAAGGCATATGTTGATACTACTGGCAATGTCAAGAGAGTAGTACAAAAAGATAGAGTGCAGACTGGTCCAATCAGAAGCGGAAATCCATCTATATTCTATAAGACTAACCATGCTAGACAACCACAGTTGACAAGGCCATGCAGGAGAGCAGAGAACTATGGATACAATCAAGGTCCTTAATAGAGACCGAGAGCATATGACAACTTCAGAGCTCCTTACAGATGGCAGATAGAACTTGTGATGCAGAGGCACACCTTTCAAGGTTATTGTTACAAATGTAACACTTTTGGACACAAGATGTCATGCCCCGTTCACATAGAATCGGACCGGTGATCGGGTTCCCTCTGGAAAACCCAAACCACCAGGATTATCTGATACAGTAACCACAACACAGCAAACTACAAGTGATCAATGGAATATCATAATATGATACAGCGAAAGTCTTGTCATAAATGATTACTGTAATTCCCCATATACTCTTGATATCCAAATTGTTATATATAGTATAATTACATATGGGCTCGTAGGCATGATATTTACACAATAAATAGTAATTTAAATATCGAGAGCACAAAAAGAGAAATATATTAAAAGAATAAAAAAGGAGTACAATCAATAAAATCCGTCACTGTTGCCTTGCAACACAACCCTCACACGGGCAGCCTTTACCGTGTTCAAGTTCTTCAGGGACCTACCAATCCCCCATTGGGGTTTCGTCAGTGGGGCCCGAAATGGGCTCCTCTATGGAGTATCCTGTAAAATCATCTAAAAAGGTTTGTATATGAGGGGTGAGCTCATTAGCTAAGTAAATGGAAAGAAAGATGCACACAAGCAATGGCAAACAAATGATCCTATATGCATGAGATTCATTTTAGTCTTATTCCACCTAAATAAATCATTCTTGGCCATAGGTAACCTACTACACACAACTACAGTGCATATATGCCCCGGGTCAGAGACATGTTCTCCATCCTATGATACGCCTGTAGGGTTGTTGGAAAAGGCCCACCATGAGCACTCGAAAAAGTAAATCGTGGCGAACCATAGCAGAAATGTAAATCATGGCCGAATCACAGTAGAAAAGTAAATCATGGTGGAACCACAGTAGAAATTAAATGCAGTACGATTGATCCTCTAAATGTATCACCAAGGTTTTCAACTCTCCTAATGATTAGCTAAGCGTATTTCTAACCACCATGGCGGTCTACGATCGACGCTTCCCCCCAGTGATAACCCAACACGTAAACCCCTATTGGGAAGGGTCATAGCACGAGGGAATAAGAAATCCTAACCACATGCTCCTACATAAGATAGTACAATTGCATGGTTCTTTCGTATCCCATTCCACGGTGAACCAATGCATTTGTTTCCAAGCCGACTACGGCATCTAATCTAGAAATCCCACACATGTTCGGTAAGCCCACATCATAAACATCACATGATAAATCCATTCTCAAGATTTCAACATATAACAATGCACATAGAATTTAAGATATACATGTTCAGTTCTAATGCATCACTCATTCATCAATCATATGCATAAGCATGGCAATCGATATGTCAGTATAGTCCATGAATGCGAAGGATGCCAAAAACACTTTAAAAATTAAGAATCAAAGTCCTCTCCCCACTTACTTATTCTTGTGGAAGAATCAGCACTCGCGGTACAGGTAAGATCCGACGTGAGAAGATGAGTTTATCGAAACCTAGCACAGATGAAGGGTTTAGAAATACGTACAAATTGGGACCATAAACAACGTAGGATATGGTCACTATGCGTATAAAAGTGTGAAGAAGATTGTTGGTGAGTTTGGTTTCAATCAGAGCTTATTTGGGATACAGGTGGGTCATGCAGGTGGGTAGGAGAAACCCACCTGTGCAATCTGCCCAGACCGACGGGTCACACAGGTGGATCAGGAACCCGTCGGTCTTACCCATCGGTAGAGCCAGAGGTGCAAAAATGATTGGTAGGTCACACCAGCAGGTCAGGCACCTACCAATCTTACCAATTGATAGAACCCGAGAGGGTAGGTGTGACTGGTGGGTCACCCCAACAGGTCAGGCACCCACCGGTCTTAGCTGCCGGTTCTCTCAAATTTTACTATTTTCCTTCCTTCTTCCATTCTAACTCTTGGAACCCCAATAGGGTGATTCCCACTTCATTTCCCACACATTCTAAGTTTCATCTACTTGATTCTACTATGGATCTAAGACAACAACAAGATTTGGGGGAAGAAATCATATCTTTACTTGGAAAAACCTCAAACCTTGGAATCCTCTTCCCAAACTCAAATGCCACTTCAATAATCACCAAATCTTTGTTTCCCTCCTCAAATAATTCGAAGAAATCACATAATGGCTTCATTATCCTCTAGATCCAGACATATACGAAGAGGGTTTCATCAAAATTAAGGTTCATGGTGGTACTTACCTCAAAATGAAGATCTCAAGTCACTGGACACTATTCCGGCGATGGAAAGGCAAGGTGCGACTCCAGAATCCAAGGGGTGAGCCTCTTTCCTCTTTCCTCTTTCCTCTTTCCTCTTTCCTCCTTCCTTCTCTCCTTCTTCCTCTTTTCTCCCTCTTCTTTACTTCTCTCACCCACTTTGCTAAAAACCATAACTGAGGGAGAGAGTGTTATAAGGCTATTTATACCCTAGTATTATAAATATATTCTAGGGTTCGTTTGGTTTTGTCCATTTATGGACCCAATTGCATTAAATCAAATTTTTGGGTGAGGTAGCCAACACCATCGGGCATACAAGACTTCATTATGATGAGGAGGTCGAGACACACGTGCTCATCCAAGCCTGGCATGCTGGGGTCCACAATACCCCAATAGGTGGGTCACACTGGTGGGTCTCGCACCTACCAGTGACACCCCTTAGTTGACCAAACAAGCCCACCTTGCTATATTTTGAAAGAAAATGGAGTCTTAACATGTACTTCGCTCTTGCCATATGTTGTGGACCGAGTTCCTATCATTCAGATAAGATGGCATGCCTTTTCTATTCATATATGGCCTTATGATATGTGCAAGGGCACGGCTTAAGCGTGCGGATCATCTGAAGTACTGGCTCAATCTCATCCACCCTGCATTTGATGTCACCCTTATCATCATGTATGACAAGGCACTGGCATCAACCCATTTTGGTTCAGACCCTACAAGACCAAACCCGATCGATCGATAATTAAACCAGGTTTAAAAAGTAGGGCTCTTCATCTACTGCCCCCTCTTTAAAAATTTCATCCTCGAAATTGAAGTTACCTAGTAATCCGAAAAGATGAGGATATTTAGCCTGGATATCAGCTTCTTTCTCTCAGGATGCTTCCTCAAGTGAACAATTGGCCCATTGCACCTTTACAAATGCAATGGATCGATTACGAAGAGTCTTTATCTTTCGGTCCAAGATTTCAGCAGGCTGCTCCTTATAAGTACTTTGGTTCCATGGTTAGCACATGCAATGGATCATGCACATACTGTTTTAGCATTAATACATTCTCCCTTAAGGTGGGCCACCTTGAGTTAAGGCAAGTTTAAGAATAGGAGGCTGACTCTACACCATAGCTGGCTTGTATGGGCAATCTTTTGCAAAATGCCCAAGTGAATGGCAAACATAACACTTGTTTTGAGAGGCTAGCACTGGTACTGATGCCCTCTGTATCTGACTCTGAGTAGTAGGGAGACAAGGTGGCCGTGGAACCATAGGCGCCGTGCTAGTGTTCGGGTAAAAAGAGGTAGTACCTGGTCTACTGACTGGTCTGGGCATATAACCCGATGATCTATAGGGCTGCTGATATGATGGTCCATAATTATACGGGCCACGAAAACTCTTGTTTGGGTTACCCGAATTAGCATAGGGGTTGGACATCTTCCAAAGTCCAGGTGTAGTAGAAGACTCTCCCTTCTGCTTATCTTCTATAGTCTTGGCCTTCTATACAATTTTAGCAAAATCAGTCAAGTCCATAGCCCCTAAAATTGTGCCAATAGATACTTTTAGCCCTTTCAAAAAATTCTTTGCCTTTTTCTCTTCTGTTTTTATATGTGGAGGGGCAAAGTAGAATAATTCCTCAAGCTGCTGTTGGTACTCAAGGATAGACTAATTTCCCTGAGTCAAAGCTGAGAATTCAGTCTCTTTGTGATCTCTAAAGCTTGAGGGGTACTAATTTAATAGGAACATTTCCTTGAACTGTTCCCATGTTGGCTTCGGATGGGTTGCCAACAAGATAGGCTTAGAAGCTTTCCACCATGAATCAGCATCATTTCTTAACTGTAACCTAGCATAGATGAGTTTCTAAGGTTTTGTACATTCCACCACCTTGAATATCTTTTCCAGTTCTTGGATCCACCGATCCGGCTCTAGAAGATCACTACCCACCTTGGTGAAAATAGGTGGCAAGTGCCTCTTAAATGATTCCACCTACCTTGCAGTAGTGGCAGTCAATGGATAGTATGGAGGACATGCTAGATAATACTAGTATGGGGGAGGCACCATATATAGAGGAGTGCCATGAGGAGGAACCCATGGAGTAACCCTAGGTGGAGTACCTCCAGGCTAGTCTTATGGTGGTACTACAGGTCATGCGCTCCTTTGTGTCTCAACAGGTGGTTCTCGAGGAGAAGCACCCCCCAACTGAACTCCAACACCGGGTACAGCAGGAGGATCTTCTGGGAAAGGTACCCCATGAGGATGTTGACCCATATACATAGGGTGCAACTGTTGCTATACAACATTCATGAAAGTCTGCTATTGTTGGAGTAGCTATTGTTAGAAAGCTTGTTGTGACTGTTAGATAAGAGCCATAACATCATTGGGAGTAACAACAGGAGAAGGATCCAGAATTTCAGTTGTCGGTGAACCCCCAACTATATCTTCTAGTCCAGGACTCACCCGTGGATGAGGTTCCCGACGGGTAGGTTGTCATCCAATAGGACGAGAACCATGAGGGGCCCCTCTAGCATTATTGCCAAATCTAGTACATACCATGATACTTCATACCTAGATTGCATCAAGATTTGATTCAATTAAGTGCCACATTCACTTCATGTAAGCACAAGATCAAATCATATCATGCCTCCCATCATGTAATTGTAGTGCATTTCATCATCATAGCACGCATTCCCAAACATCAAGTTCTACATTGTATCACAATTACCCCACATGAGCATGCATAAAAATTCATTGCACATTAGTTTATAATTGTCATAAAAATGGGGTCTAATTTGGGGATTCTCGGTCGATAAACCTACACCGGCGGGTCCGGTCTTGTTGTGGATTCTGTTTAAGGGCAGAAAAACCCACATTTAAAAAACTCTTCATTTCCCCCTTCTTTCTCTCTTCTCCAAACCGTCCAAGGCACCTAGAGAAGGTTCAAGGAGTCCTTTGCAAGCCCTACTCACACCCCTACTCGAACTCCAAGCCTCTACACTTCATTATCAACATCAAGTAAGTAGGTTTTCTCTTCGCCTCTTTGGGATTTTAGTTGTCCTTGCTCAATAACCTCAAATACTCCATTTTATTTTAAATTTCTTCCCATTAAATTGAATGTGGTATGTGGAATGGTCATTTTCTTGATATTCCTCCTTTCTAGCATTACATATGCCATCTTTGTGGATTGCTTAACCCCATTTTCTCAAAATTCTTGTTGTTTTAGGGTTTTTCCCATTTTTCTTTTATTTTTTGTGAAATGTTTATTCAATGAGTTTATACACTCACATTTGATTGCATAATAGTGGTAGGAGTGCTACATTGCACATACACTTCATTTTTTCTCACTTTGGCATGGATCTTTCCCATTTTCTGGGTTAATATTCTTGGAAATTTGGGGCTTTCACTCATTTCAACCTCAATATGCCATAATATTCACATTCTCATGAAATTGACCCTTTCCTCAGATATTATTGCCATCATTCCACAATGATTTGGATATACTAGGTTATGCTACGCTTTGTGAAATTTTTCCATTTACTCTTCTTTTGGAAAAATCTGTCAATTTCTTCAAGTGATAGGGAATCTTGGTATTTATTTATCCATACTTTAAATACTGTCTCATTGCTTGTCTTTTGTTTGTGTATTACCTTAACATTAGAATCTCTATAATGTTCATTCATCCTTATATGGTTCTCCCCATTTGCCATTCGCATGTAATTTCATTATGTCAATGGTATTATACTCGTAGAGTTATTCTCCTCATTTTTCATGCTACATGGATTGTTTATGCAATGTTGATTAGCATAGGGTGCATTATTTTCCATTATCCTTTCCTTGGGATCATATTGCCTTGTTTCCTACCTTTCACCCTTTGCTTTACATTTTCCTCTCAGCATCTTACCGATTTTTCTTACATACTCTTTTCCATCTATTGCAGGATGTCTTCTTGTAAAGGCAAAGGGCAGCTTCCTCTTATAGGAGATGGCAAGCTTCTAGCAGGAGAAGGAGGGGTTCTGCTTCCAGCTCCTCAGCTTCTTGAGCTCGACCCGCTAGAGACCTATCCGAAGAGTTTGAGGATTATGATGACCAAGTATTTTGCAGTCTTAAGATTGCACACTCTTGGGTCAAGTTCACCAAGAGACCAATCTTGTTAGAGAAATCTGTTGTGGTGGAGGACTTCGTTCGAGTTTGGTTGCTCGAGATATTCACCGTCCCTGGTTGAGAATCCATGCTCTCTTTTGACCGATGCGGATATTCCAACCTTGTGAAGCTGTTCTATTGCAACCTGGAGGTGACCTATGACAATAGAGTGTACACCCTTACCAGTCGGGTAAAGGGTCAGGACATCCGACTTCCCATTGATCTACTAGCGGAGATCCTGGGCATCTCCTTAGAGGGTGCATGATATTATTGCCCTCCTAGGGGTAGGGCCTTGGGTCCCCCTATGAGTGAGAGCTTTCAAAGGCACGTCTACCAGACCATCTATGGTAATGAGGTCCGACCAGAGTCTGAGACTTCATATCATGCTGAGGTTTGAGTCTTCAGGCTTCCGGCCTAGTTCAACCTGCTTCCTCGTGTCGGGCACCAAAACTAGGTGAACTTCATGGCTGCTTATATGGCCTTCTACCTCTACATTGCACTAGATGGTCCTCCATGCTTGTGCCTCCCATATGTGATCATGAAGATGATGGAGTACCACGTGGCCCATCCTATAGATGGTAACTACCCCTACTCTCGGTCACTGACCAAGATTTTTGAGTAGTTTCACGTTGACCTTGAGGGTGAGATGGGTAGTGCCCCATCGGATCGTTTTGCTCGGGGCACCTTGCACAAGATGGAGCTATTCCATTTGATGGAGCCAGTGGTGGGGAGGTAGCCCAGGAGGAAGGGAGGGTGGTGATGACGAGGAGGATGATGAGGACTACATCCTTGAGGAGGAGGAGGATATAGACATGGATGTAGAGATGGAGAATGAGGTCCTCCTCAGAGTAGTTCCACCATCTCCAGGCAGAGGGTTTGATTTTTAGGGTATAATGGCCAGTTTGAAGGCACTTCAGGAGGGTCAGGAAAAGCTCCTGACAGGGTAGACAAAGATGAAAGAACCTCAGATAAGCATGATCATAGACATCAACGACGTAGACTATGCCTTAGACTTAGCCTCTAGGGACATGGCGATGAGTCTTAGACATCTACAGGACGGCATGGACTTGGTGAACCATCGATTCGACTATTATGATCACCGCTTGGGTATTAACTCAATAGGGCAAGTGGATGAGGTCATCGACTTGGATGACATTGACGATGAGGACTAGTGATACTATTGCTATTTTTTCTTTTTCTTTTTTTTCTTGTCTAAAATTATTGGAACAACTCTCTAGTGTGTAGAGAAATTTTTGGATGTATTTTTGTTGTGAACTCTCTTCTTATCTATGGAAAATTCGCTATGGTTATGTAATCTCTTCTCTTTGTAAGAAACTTTTGGTACTCTCAAATTACAAATATACCATGGCAAAATTTTAAGTTTTGTGTACCTTTAGTTTTATTTGAAGTCTTTTATGGTTCTCCCCAACCCCTTGTCTAAATTTATATTTCTAAGAATTTAATTTTAGCAAGCTGTTTGCGATTAGAGCATCACGCTCTGATACAACCGTTGTCACGTCCCGTTCACATAGAATCAGACTAGTGATCGGGTTTCCTTTGGGAAATCCAAATCACCAGGATCATCTGATATAGTAACCACAGCACAGCAAGCCACAAGTGATCAATGGAATATAATAATATGATATAACGAAAGTCTTGTCATAAATTATTAACTGTAATTCTCCATATACTCTTGATACCCGAATTGTTATACATAGTATAATTACATGTGGGCCTGTAGGCATGATATTTACACAAGAAATAGCAATTTAAATATCGAGAACACAAAAAGGAAAATATACCAAAAGAATAAGAAAGGAGTATAGTCAATAGAATCCATCACTGTTGCCCTGTAACACAACCCTCACACGGGTAGCCTTCCCCATGTTCAAGTTCTTCAGGGACCCACCAATCCCCCACTGGGGTTTTGTCAGTGGGACTCGGCACAGGCTCCTCTATGGAGTATCTTACAAAATCATCTAAAAATGTGTGTACACGAGGGGTGAGCTCACTAGCTCAATAAATAGAAAGAAAGACGCACATAAGTAATGGCAAACAAATGATCCTATATGCATGAGATTCATTTTAGTCATATTCCACCTAAACAAATCATTTTAGGTCATAGGTAACGTGCTACACACAACCACAGTGCACGTATGCTCTGGGTCTGAGATACGTTCTCCATCTCGCGATACGCCCATAGGGTTATTGGAGAAGGCCAACCATGAGCACTTGAAAAAGTAAATCGTGGCCAAACCATAGTAGAAAAGTAAATCGTGGCCAAACTTAAAAGCAGTATGATTGGCCCTCTGAATATATCACCAAGGTTTCCAATTGTCCTAATGATCAGCCAAGTGTACTTCTAACCCCAAGGCGGTCCACGACCGACGCTTCCCCTCAGTGATAACCCAACATAGAAACCCCTATTAGGAAGGATCGTAACACGAGGGAATATGAAATCCTAACTACATAGTTCTTCCGTGTCCCATTCCATGATGAACCAATGCATTTGTTTTCAAGCCGACTATGGCATCTAATCTAAAAATCCCACACATTTTTGGCAATTCGGCATCATAAACATCACATGATAAATCCATTCTTAAGATTTCAATATATAACAATGCATATAGAATTTAAGATATACATGTTTAGTTCTAATGCATCACTCATTCATCAATCATATGCATGAGCATGACAATCGGTATGTCAATATAGTCCATGAATGCGAAGGAATCCAAAAACACTCCAAAAATTAAGAATCAAAGTCCTCTCCCCACTTACCTATTCTTGTGGAAGAATTAGCACTTGCGATACAGGTAAGATCTAGAGTGAGAAGATGAGTTTTTTGAAACCTTGCATAGATAAAGCATTTAGAAATACGTACAAATCGGGACCATAAAATGACATAAGATATGGTCACTACGCGTATAATAGTGTGAAGAAGGTTGTTGGTGAGTTTTGTTTCAATCGGAGCTCATTTAGGCTACAGCTGGGTCATACAGGTGGGTAGAAGAACCGACCTATGCAGTCTGCCCAGACCAAGGGGTCATACAGGAAGGTCAGGAATCCAGCAGTCTTACCTACTAGTAGAACTAGAGGTGTAGGAATAATTGGTAGGTCACACTGGTGGGTCAGGCACCCGTCAGTCTTACCCATCGATAGAACATGAGAAGGTAGGTGTGACTGTGGTCACATCAGCGGGTCATGCACTCGCCAATCTTACCTGTTGGTTCGCTCAGATTTTTTTATTTTCCTTCCTTCCATTCCTACTCATGGAACCCCAATAGGGTGATTCCCACATCGTTTCCCACATATTCTAAGTTTCATCTACTTGATTGTACCATGGATCTAAGACAACAACAAGTTTTGGGGAAGAAATCATACTTTTACTTGGAAAAAGCCCAAACCTTGGAATCCTCTTCCCAAACTCAAATACCACTTCAATAATCACCAAATCTTTGTTTCCCTTCTCAAACACTTCATAGAATTCACACAATAGCTTCATTATCCTCTAGATTCAAACATATACAAAGAGGGTTTCATAAATCTCTAGGGTCATGGTGCTACTTACCTCAAAATAAATATCTCAAATCACCAGACACTATTCCGGCGAAGGAAAGGTGAGGTGCGGCTTCAGAATCCAAGGGGTGAGCCTCTTTCCTCTTTCCTCTTTCCTCCTTCCTTCTCTCCTTCTTCCTCTTTTCTCCCTCTTCTTTACTCCTCTCACCTACTTTGCTAAAAACCATAAATGAGGGAGAGAGTGTTATTAGGTTATTTATACCCTAGTGTTATAAATATCGTCTAGGGTCCATTTGGTTTTGTCCATTTATGGATCGAATCACATTAAACCGTGTTTTCGGGTGACGTAGCCAACTCCATCGGGTATACAAGACCTCATTATGACAAGGAGGCCGAGACACACGTGCTCATCTAAGCCAGGCATGCTGGGGTCCACAATACCCCAATAGGTGGGTCACACTGATGGGTCTCACACCTACCAGTGACACCCCCCAGTTGGCCAAACAAGCCCACCTTGCTATATTTTGAAGGAAAATGGAGTCTTAACATGTACTTCACTGTCACCACATATTGTGGACCAAGCTCCTATCATTCAGATACAATAGCATACTTTTTCTATTTATATATGGCCTTGTGATATGTACAAGGGCATGGCTTAGGCGTGCAGATCATCTCGGGTACTAGCTCAATCTCATTTGGCCACCCCGTATTTGATGTCACCCTTGCTGTCATGTACCACAAGGCATCGGCATCAACCTGTTTCGATTTGCACCCTGCAAGACAAAACCAAACCGATCGATAATTAAAACGGGTTTAAAATGTAGGGCTCTACACAAGATCTTAGATTGCAAGTTCAACATTGGTACAAGGAGTTATGTGGAGAAAAATCCTTTTGCACCCTTTATGGTGGAAACAGTTGAATGATATAGATGCAACAACCTTAGACATATTGTAAGGAATTGTAGAATTGTGTTTCCCCCACAAATACAGGAGAACAGAGGTATACAGAGAGTTTTTGAAAAACAAAAGATGATGAGATGGAGAGATAGTTTTCAAGACAGTAGAAAGCAAAGAAATCCCAATCTGTCAAGAAAGTCTGGGTTCAGAAAGAGAGAGTAGAAGATGAAGAAGATGCAGCAACATTTGTTATTCAAAGAGCTTTTAAGGCTCAAGGAGACTCTACTCCATGGATTCTTGATAGTGATTGCTCAATTCACATGACAGGAGATAAGGAAAAGTTTGAACAATTACAAGACTTTGAAGGTGGATCTATGAAGTTTGGCAACAACATTGGTGCCAGAATTATAGGGAAGAGGTACATAAGTCTGAACCATAGGAAGGCAAAATACCTTGATATCTTGTATGTTAAAGGGCTCAAACACAATCTTCTCAGCATTAGCAAAATTTATGAAAAAGGGTATGAAGTAATTTTTACCAGTAAAGGGTGTGAGATAAGAAGATCAAGCAGTGGAAAGGTTGTGGCTACTGGACAGAAAACTTCAGGGAACCTATACACCTTGACAGAGTTAGAGAAAGATTCTTCCATGGTCAGCATAGATGAGGAGACATAGTTGTGGCACAGAAGACTTGGGTATATTGGTTTCAAGAACCTTGCCAAGATTTCTTCAAAGAAGGCAGTGAGAGATGTTTCTGAGTTGAAGAAGCTCTTCAATCCTAAATGTGCATCTTGTTAAAAGGGAAATCAAACTAAAATCTCGTACAATTCTAAGGAGTACTATTCCATCTCACCATTGGAGTTGATTCATATAGACATGTGTGGACCTCTAAGGACACCTAGCACCTCAGGAGAGAGATACATCATATTATTTGTTGATGATCACTCAAGAATGGTGTAGGTGACATTCGCAAGTTGAGAATCAGGCAGTGAAGAAGATAAAGTGTCTGAGATCTGATAGAGGAGATGAGTACAGTTGGGATGATTTTGAAGAATACTGCTATGAGCTTGGTATCAGGAAACAAACTTTAGCTCCAAGAATACCTCAATAGAATGGTGTTGTAGAGAGAAAGAATAGAATAGTGCAAAACATGGCTAGAACAATGTTGGCAGAGAATGACATGGGCAAGAGGTTTTAGAAGGAGACAATTCTAACTACAGTGTACATCTATAATACGTGTATGTTAAGGCCACATGAAAGTAAGACTCCATATGAAATATGGTTTGGTAGAAGGGCTACAACAAGACACTTCAAGGTCTTTGTTAGCAAGTGTTACATCAAGAACACAAACTAAGATTTGAGTAAGTTTGATGATAGGGCTGATGAGGATTTATTTCTAGGTTACTCTACTTCAAGTAAGGCTTACAGATGCTATAACAACAGACTTGAAAAAATTTTGGAGAGTGTTGATGTCACAGTTGATGAGAAAAGGGATATTCCTTGTGGTTCAAGAAATAAACTCCCAGAATTTGAAGATCTTGATGATGAGAATGACCTGTTTGATAGTAGACCCAAAAGTAAAGATGAGGATGATGTTGAACAGGTTGAGATAGATTCAGATGAGCAGAGAAGACACAACAGATTTGATTAACAGGGAACGGATGAGTTAATCATTGGTCACCCCACTATAGGTGTTCAAACTAGAAGAATGAAGACCAACACCTACTCTCTTCTCTCAAAGATTGAACAAAAAATTGTTAATGAGGTAAGCAATGATGAGAATTGGATGAAGGTCATGAATAAAGAACTTGATCAGATAGAGAGGAATCACATTTGGGATCTAGTCCCTAGACCAGTTGACAAGAATGTGATTGGTACTAAATGGGTCTTCAAAAAAAAACTCAATAAAGATGGTCATGTGATGGGGAACAAAGCAAGACTTATATGCAAGGGGTATGCTCAAGTTGAAGGCATTGAATTTGAGAAAACTTTTGCTCCAGTGGAAAAACTTGAGGCTATCAGATTGTTCTTGGCTTTATCAGTGTACATGGGGTTCAAGGTCTATCAGATGGATGTCAAATCAGCTTTTCTGAATGGAAACTTAGAAGAGGAGGTTTACATAGAGCAGCCTGATGGGTTTCAGCTGAGTGAGGACCCCACTCTTGTTTGTAGATCGAAGAAGGCCTTGCATGGTTTGAAACAAGCTCCAAGGGCATGGTACTCCAGATTGGACTCTTACTTATGCAAGTTGGGTTTCATGAAAGGCTTAGTGGATAGTAATCTCTACATCAAAATTGAAAAAAGTAGCCAACTTATCATGGTTGTGTATGTTGATGACATCATCTTTGGAGGTCAAAAAGATGATTTGTGCAAAGATTTTGTAATGAGGATGCAAGGTGAGTTTGAGATGTCCTTGTTGGGGGAATTGTCATTCTTCTTGGATTTGCAGATCAGTCAGAAGAGGAAGGTATCTTCATATCTCAAGTTCAAGTATGTGAGGGAGATGTTGAAGAGACTCACCATGGAGGATTGCAAGCTAGTTAGTACACCTATGATGACTAGGTGTAAGTTGTGCAAGGAAGATGACTCTCCATTAGTTGACCACACCTTGTATAGGTCAATGATTAGTAGCCTATTATATCTGACAGCTAGTAGGCCTAATATCTTATAAACTATATGTATGATAGCTAGATTCGAAGTAGGACCAAAGGAGACACATGTGGCAACAGTGAAGAGAATTTTTAGATATGTGAAGGGGACTAGTGATTTTAAGTTATGGTATCCGAAAGTCAAGAGCTTCAGTTTATCAGCTTTTTCAGATGCAGATTGGGCTAGATGTGTGGATAACAGGAAGAGCACCAATGGTGGTGCATTCTATTTGAGGAGTAACTTGGTGGCATGGCATAATAAGAAGCAAGAGTGAATCTCTCTTTCAATTGCAGAGGCAGAATACATTGTAGCTACATTTTGCTATACACAAGTGTTATGGATGAAGCAAATGTTAAAGGATTGAGTATGGAGGTTGAGCAAGCAGTGTCACTATATTGTGGTAATACTAGTACTATCAACATCTCCAAGAATCCGATGATGCATTCTATAACGAAGCACATTGCTATCTGGTATCATTTCTTGAGAGACAAGGTGATGGAAGGTGAAGTATGGATGGAGTTTGTTCCCACAACAGAGTAGGTGGTTGACATCTTCACTAAACCACTCCCCAACGATCAATTTGAGTTCCTCAGATAGAAGTTGAGAGTGGTGGTTTTTCCAAGCACTAGGGGCATTGGGAGAGGGGGAGCAAGTTGCTTGATGTTGCTACCCCCATATTGGACTCAGGGGAAATTCATTGGTTCCACCCTTTGTACTTGTTGTCAAAGGGGGAGAGATTTATTCATTGAGGTTTTAGAGTGTATTGGTGATGAGATGGTTGCCAACAACTCCAAAGGGGGAGATTATTGTTTTATGGTTGTTCTTGTTGGCAACTCGACCACGTGGTCGTGATGACATGGCTAGTTTGGGTGATGTGATTGGAAATGATGGTGTGACAGTGTCCAGTGTCACCAATGAGATAATAGAGCCACATGATATCCACAGAGTGGTTTGATACATCTTTAATAGGTGGTACGAGTTTCCATATCAAAACTGGTAAAATTATTCATGCTCGGGGACATTTTTGGCAGTGAAAATGACATTTTTGGAAGATTATTTCTTCATAAAAAGATAGATTATAATTGATCTAGTCCATTGCATCTGATTTTGTGGCGTTCTGATGCTGTGTAAAGAAGTTATGACATTTATGGCAGTTGAGGGTAATTTCGGCATTAAAGATGAATTTTTTGGAAGAAATTTTTTCCATGTAACAATACGACAAAAATCTGATCTTTCTAACTGTTATGATTTCATCATGTTTTGATTTCATATGAGGAAGATGTGTCATTAGAAAGGTCTAAGGGTATTTTAGTCTTGTTACATGACTAAGTCAGATGATCGGGTCTTCTGAAAAGTTGTAGAGCATCCAGTTTTGGTTCCAACACACTTCATTTTATTTCAATCAGAAACTGTATGAAAAAGTTACATCTATTTCTGAGAAGCTGATTTGAAAATCCAAACTAGAAAATCATAAGTTGTTCTCGGTATTGGGTGGATTTTCTAGATTTTAATTTTGAAATTTCAGGGGTTTTTATGTAATGTTAAGGTTTTAAAGGTCTGAGTTGATAAGAGTGTTTTAGCACTGGAAATTTGGAGGGAGGAGTTAATTGTAATACTGAGATGTTCAAGTATAAGGATTGGATGGCTCTGATTAAGCCACGTAGGTCTTATTCCCATTCACAGGCTGCTGGGCTTGGGACCTGAAGCGATAGACCAGATGCCATCATGAGATCACCCATTGGCTAGGTGCATAAGTCTTGATGCTCTGGCATTACAGTTGATTAAGGTGTGCTATGGTGTTTCGCGCTTGCATAGAAGGTATTATAAAGATTCTGATCTTAAAGATCTCATGATATTTGATTGAAGAGCCAATCGTGAGGATCCAGATCCAATGGCTAAAATGTGCTTCACTTTTTGGACAAAGGGAGACAAGCTAGCACCTATTGTGTTGATGCAGGCAATGGCGCATCGACAACATGTCTGACAATGTTAGTGCCAATGTCATGCTGACATCATCAGTTGACTCCCTTATTCTAATCTTGGCTGAGATTTATTAGCCATTTGAATCATTAAACAACTCAGATTAAAAGTAGATTTTGGATTGAATTCGATGACCCAGATTTCACCCCTATTGCTCACACCACTGGCGTAACCTATGCCAACCTCCGAAGATTCTATTTCTGGCTTTCTGGTTAGCCCAAATTAAAAGGGCCATATCTCCCTCATCCCAACTCCGATTTGGGTGAAAAAAATTACAGATTTTTTAGCACTTCGAGCTCTACACATTGGAAGAGAAAACTCAGGGATTTAGAGAGTGTAAAGTTGTATATTTTGAGTGTGAATCTCCTCCCTTCATTGTTGACTATTGAAGAGTTTGAAGGCTTCATGTGAGTTGTTTTACACTCCGTTAATGGTGGCTTAGAAGGGTAGTTGGGTGTATTAATGGTACCTTATTTCTAAGCCAAAGGAAGAAGAAGAAGAAGAAGAATGAAGAGAGGATCGTCTCCCTTTGTTGATAAAACCATGATTGGGTTTTGTTGCTCAATAGGAGTTTTGTTTACTCCATTAATGGGGGTTTGAGGAGGTGGTTGAGGTGTGTTGATGATGCATTGACTCAAAGCCAAAGAGGAAGAGAAGAAATCAAGTGAGGGTTTGCTTGTGTTTGCTTTGAAGTACAAGAAGCCAAAGGGGAGAGAAGGTGTGAACACCAAACTTGTCAGTGCAAGTTCCTAGTCATCCCAGACAACAGGTTGTGAGATTCCCTAACCTTGGATTTACATTCTATACATGTCTAATGATATGTATGTATTCTAGGGTTAGTTGTGGATGAATTGTATACATGCTAGGTTAGTTGTGGATGAACTGTAAACATGCTAGCTAGTTGTGGATGTATATGCTAGGCAGGGCTTGACTGTAGGGCATTGATATAAGTCCAAATTTACTGTATTCTTTATTGAGTGCTTAGTGGGTGCTAAGCACTGGAAGTGGGTGCATCCGTGTGGTGGGTGCTACATATTGTACCGGTACTATGAGTGTCATCTCCGCTTCAGCTTGCAAAAATTGGGTATGGGTGCTCCCAACTGTAGGTGTAGCCAAAAGTAGTGTATTGAGTAGTTACGAAACCTTTATGGGCACTACTATGGGGATGTAGGCAAATTACCGAATGTTTGAGATTTAAAAATAACCACAAACGTGCGGATCAATGTAGCTAACGGGTCAAACACAAGGAAAGCAACCACTTTATTTTAGGTTTTTTCTATTAATGCGAAAGTACACAGATTAATGATTGTGATATAATTATAACTACCACCCTAAAACACATGCATCTAAAAACGTCCTAACCAACACAACTAGCGAATTTGAAAATTAGAATTGTAACAAAAATTGAATGACCTAACCATTCAGATCAAGAAATTTAAATACTCAAACCACGCAATTAAAATGCAAATAACTGATAGTAAAAGTGTTGAAATAAAAAGTTCTGAAAGTAAATAAATAAAATTAAAAGGGAAAAAAGCTATAGAGAGGCACACAAGTAGGTATTTCTACTTAGCCTGAGGGATGCACCATAAATAATATGAACTTCCCTACTTGATCAGAGAGTACTCTTATAAGGGCTTTTCTACTTGGCTTTAGGGGAAGGGATGCAATATAAATAATTAAAATAAAATGATGGTTCCATGACTAGAGAGGGGCAAAGCCAACACATATTCTAGCCATAAACCTTAGGGGAAAGGGAGAGCAATAATGTTAAATTGAAAATTAAAACCTAATTTAAGAATGAAAGGGTAGTTAGGAGAGGGAATGAGAGGGGGGTGAGAAGACTATTGTAGAAGCTTACTTACTTGAACTTGAAAACTTAATTGAGATTTGAAATACTACCAATACTAAAAGCTAAATCTGGAATAAACCAAATCTAAAATTTCTAGTACTAGAAAAAACAAGTCTGAAAGAGACATTTGAACTTAAAAGGAGATGCTTCAAAGCTTAGATGTTGTCACCTAGATCTAAACCTTGAATTAGAGAATTAAAATTACAATACCATAAATCATAACCATAGAAGAAAACTTGCATATTCAGTAATTAAAACTCCATTACAAAAGTGTTTAACCAAAAGTAAGAAGAACTAAAAGAGAATAAACCTAGAGAAGAGAACTAGAGAAAGAGACAAAACCCTAAAACTGAATTGCACCTAAGAAGAGAGAAAAAAAGAGCATAAAAATAATCACTAGCAGTCCTCTCCCCTTGAGCCTTTTTTTTTTTTTTTTTTTTTTTTAGAGAAATAGGGAGAGAGATCAACGATTAGGGTTTGGGGGCCCACAATTGTGAGGTGGTGGAGAGAAGAGAGAATTGTACGAGAGGAGATCTCCCATGATTTTGGTTTCCTCTTTTTCTTTCTCTTAAACTTGTGCACAACCTCATCTCTTGGAGGATTTGGACAGCTTTGTTGATCATGTGGAGGAGAGACAAAAGATTTGGACAAGATTTATTTCTCTCTCTTCTTGCACAAGAAACCCCCTTGGTCGACCTCTATTCCTTGCTTGAATCGATTGTGATGAGTAGGAGAGAGAAAATCTTTCAAAAAAATTAATTCTTCAAAAAATCCCAACCAAGAGGTTTGAACTTGAGACCTCCTAATAAGCAAGGGATGTTGCACACCACAACTCACCAACTATGCTAGGTAGTTGTTGTTACTAAAAATGAATCTTCAATCACTTAAGGGTGTGGTCCATCAATCCTTGTTGGCATTTGAAATATTCCTTGTACCCCTGGGACAACTACAAACGGGATGATTCTGCATCTCGGTTCAGTTCTAATCCATTATTCTTTTTCTAGCTCGAAAAGTATAATCTCTTGTATGGGTAACCAAATGAATGTGTACTTTTAATTGAACACGTCCATGTTGCTCAGAATTTCTTTCTCTTCGTAACCATAAAAAGAAATAGGACCCTTTACATGTAAAATTGGAGATATAGTGCCTGATAGTCCTTAAGGCCTTGAAAATATAAAACCTTCAAAAAGAGAGTAAAATCCAATGTAACTCCATTCTAAATATGTAAAATACATGTTTTACAACCCTAGATTTCATACATAAATGTTCTCATCACCGAACCTCATACAAATCCTATGTTGTGGGTGTGCTTGTTTGCATTATATATATATTGAAGTACATGAAATGCCGAATGGGTGTGCAGAATTGGAAGTGCCTATGAGAGGCTGAGTGTGCATATGATTGTATGCAAACAGGGATAGGTACAGGGGCAGGTGTATCAGGGTTTATCGTGTCAGATATCAGATAAGTATTGGGGATTGGAATTAGACTCACTGATTCACCCCCCTTTGAGTGACTGTCGGCTTACAATAATTGGTATCAGAGCCTATACTCAGTGATAGTTTGATCAACAACAAAGTGATCCAGAGGCAGTGGTAGTGATAATATGGTAGGTAAAGGCTATTTAGCACATACGTCAAAGTTTGATGGATCTGATTTTATCTTGTGGAGGAGGAGAATGCAGTCGTACCGAGGTTCACTGTGTTATGATGTTTGGGTATCAGTTCTGATTAGGTACAAGGAACCTAAGTGAGGTCCGATTGACAATAAAGCCAAAAAGATTTATTGTTACAATCAGAAGGTTGTGAATGCAATATTCTCAGTATTAGATAAGAGTGTGATGGCTAAGGTAATAGATGGTGACTCGGCCAAGGACATCTAAGGAAGACTAAAAAGCATTTATAAAGGAGATGACAAGATTAGGAAAGCAAACCTTCAAACATTCAGAGGCCAGTTTGAAAGTCTACTAATGCAAGAGGGAGAGAATATTGATACATATATAATCAGGGTAAATGAAGTGCTCAAATTTATTAGGGGTCCAGGAGCCAATCTAGTGGATTCAATTATTTATCGAAAAATCCTGAGATCTCTGTTGCTCAAGTATGACTCCAAGGTGTCAATTATTGAAGAGGCAAAGGACTTAGACACTATCACCCTTGATCAAGTGCATGGAACTTTCACAGCTCTAGAGATGAGATGGAGAAAAGGCAAGTCCAGTGATAAACAAGTTGCTTTCATGGTAATGAAAAACTTGAAAATCAAGGATAAGAAGAAGCAGCCTGTGGAGGAGTATATTGATGAGAGTGAAGATGAGGTTACAACTCATTTCGCCAGAAAGTTGAAAAGGGGAATAGGAAAATACAATGATAAATTGTCTTTCAAATGCTTTAACTGTGGAAGGGTTGGACATTTTGTAGCCATGTGTCCTCACTAAGGAAAAATAAAAGTGATGAAAATGAAAGTAAAAAAGAAAAGTCATTTCAAGAGAAAGAAGAATTTCTTCTCAAAAAGCTACATGAAAGGCAAGGACAAGAAGAAAAGTTTGGTTTCTAAGAAATGTAGTGACACATCTGAGGAAGAGTCTAAAGAATCATATGATGATAAGGATGATGAGGCTATGTTCATGGTCTCAATAGATGTGGAAGAAAACAAGGAAGATTCTTCTAGCAAGGAAGATTCTACAGAAAAGAAGAGGAAGATGAAAAATTACATCTAGAGGCTGAACTCACAGTTGACATTAAAGAGCTCAGAAAAGAAAGAAAGAAAGTCAAGAAGATCACCCAAGACCTCAAGGGGTAAGAACAAATTGTTATTGAATTAAGAGACCAAGCCGATAAGTCAAGGAAGACTGTAGATGACCTTGAGTATCAACTCTCATAGAAGACCATTGACTGTAATACTCTTGAGTTGGAAAAAATGGCTTTGAAAGCACAACTGGAGGAGCAAGTTGAGATTCTTGCACAATTTGATGGTTATGAAGATGAGCTAGCCTTGTTAAAGGCTAAAGTTGAGGACTATGAGAGAACTGAGATTGAGAGAGAAGACTCAAAAAATGAAGATGACTCTACTCTAAAAGAGCATCCTAGCAGTAAGAAGCTTAATGACATCATCAATGCTCAAAGACCGACTGACATCAAATTTGGGCTGAGATTTATTGGAGAATCTTTCAAAAATACTAAGGCAAATGGTAAGGGAACAATGTAAAATCTTATCAGAGTCAATGACAGGAATGCTCAAAGTGGGAAGGCACATGTTGCTACTGCTGGCAGTGTCAAGAGAGCAGTACAAAAAGATAGAGTGCAGACTGGTCCAATTAGAAAAGAAAATCTATCTATATTTCATAAAACTAACCATTCTAGACAACCACAGTTGGCAAGGTCAAGCAGGAGAGCAGAGAACTATGGATACAATCAAGGTCCTCAATAGAGACCCAGAGCATATGACAACTTTAGACCTTCTTACAAATGGCTGATGGATCTTGTGATGCTGAGGCACACCTTTCAAAGTTATTGTTACAAATACAACATTTTTGGACACAAAATCCCAGGTTGGAAGTTCAACATTGGTCCAAGGAGTTATGTGGATAGAAATCCTTTTGCACCCCTTATGGAGGAAGCAGTTGAATGTTACAGATGCAACAACCTTGGACATATTGTAACAAATTGTAGAACTGTGGTTTCCCTACAAATACAAGAGAACAGAGGTAAGCAGAGAGTTTTTAGAAACACAAAAGATGATGAGATGGAGAGAGTTTTCAACACAGAAAAAAGCAAAGAAATCTCAATTGGTCAAGAAAGTCTGAGATTTTAAGGCTCAAGGAGACTCTCCTCCATGGATTCTTGATAGTGGTTGCTTAAGCCAAATGACCGGAGATAAAGAAAGTTTTGAACAATTAGAAGACTTTGAAGGTATATTTGTGAAGTTTGGCAACAACAATGGTGCCAGAATTATAGGGAAGAGGTCCTTAAGTCTGAACCATGAGAAGGTGAAATCCCTTGATGACTTGTATGTTGAAGGGTTTAAACACAATCTTCTCAGCATCAGTAAAATTTGTGACAAAAGGCATGAAGTAACTTTCACCAGTAAAGGGTGTGAAATAAGAAGATCAAGCAGCGGAAGGTTGTGGCTACTGGACAGAGAACCTCAGGGAACCTGTATACCTTGACAGAGTTAGAGAAAGATTCTTGCATGGTCAGCATAGATGAAGAGACATGGTTGTAGCACAGAAGACTTGGGCATATTAGTTGCAAGAACCTTGCCAAGATTTTTTCGAAGAAGGTAGTGAGAGATGTTCTTAAGTTGAAGAAGCTCTCTAATCCTATATGTGCATCTCGTCAAAAGGGAGAGCAAACCAGAATCTCCTACAAGTCTAAGGAGTACTATTCCATCTCACCATTGGAGTTGATTCATATAGACTTGTGTGGTCCTATAAGGACACCTAGCACCTCAGGAGAGAGATACATTATGTTGTTTGTTGATGATTGCTCAAGAATGGTGTGGCTGATGTTCTTAAAACATAAGTCAGAGGCTTTAGAAAGATTTAAGATCTTTAAAAAGCAAGTTAAGAATATGTAGACACCCAATTTTATCACCCTCCTCTGGTTATGATGACTTACGGATCTTAGACGCGATTTTTTACTTCCGATTGATAGAGATGACAACTGATTGAGGTAACTATTCCCAAAGCATTCCATACTCACCCAAATCCCTAGAAAACCCATGCGAGAGAAAAGAAGGGTCTAATTATGACATTTTATATATAAAGAAATTAAGTCCCAGGTGACCATATAGATACATAGTACTTGGAATCATGATTCTAATGATATATGGTAAGTCAAAATCGAACCATCGGATCTCTCGCAATCAATCCTAGAAGTTACACCATGGACACTTAAACCCCGCCCATGGGAGCACCCACGCCTTGCCTTGAGTGGCTAAACCTTACCTATGCGAGCACCCATGCCTTGCCTTAAGTGCCTAAACCCCACCCATGTGAGCACTCACGCCTTGCCTTGAGTGCCCAAACCCCGCCCATGCGAGCACTCACGCCTTGCCCTGAGTGCCCAAACCCCTCCCATACAAGCACCCATGCCTTACCTTAAATGCCCAAACCCCTCCCATACGAGCCCCCATGCCATGCCTTGCACCCCTACCCATGCCCTGTATGCTCTCGACCAAGCCCCAAGTGCATCCAACCAAGTCTTGCGTATACCCAACCAATTCCCACACATACCCGACCAAGCTCTATACATACCTAGTTGAGTTCCAGCACCCATACCAGAGTCCCAGCACCCATACCAAAGCCTCAGTACCTATGTCAAAGCCCTAGCACCCCTGCTAGAGTTCCAACACCCATGTTAGAGTTCCAACACCCTTGTTGAAGCTCTAACACCCTTGCTAAAGCTCCAACACCCTTGTTGAAGCTCCCGCACCCCTGTCGAAACCTTTGACACCCTCATCGGCTATCGGAATCCCCCTTTCCATGATCGATTTAGAGAAAGAATTCCTTCTCCACTCGTCTGTGTACCCTATGTATGTATGTATGTATGTCGACACCCTTGACATACGGTCCCACGTCATGTGAAGTCCATGTGAAGGCCTCATGTCCCTAGTCCCACATGTCTTGTAAGTTTTGGCTATTTAAAGCCCTGATTAATGCATTATGGGCAGAGCCCGGTTTGGTGTGTACATCATGAGAGAAATGGTATCAGAGCCAGTTCCAACCTCCTTCTCTGGCTAAGGTCCTTCTCCGGCGGCCTTCTCAGTTCGGTTTGAACCTTTGCTAGTTAAAGAGACGGTCTATGCCACGCCCTATTGTAGGTTACTTCTTGGTTCTGGTTTTCTGGTGTTGGAAAAAGACCCTGTGAGCGATGGGTTTTCAGGCCCAAGAGAGGCCGTTTTTATACCCTGTAACGGCTCTGGTTGCTCCGCCTCTGAGAAGTAGGTCCAAGAGGGTCCTGATCGGCCTCGACTAGTCGTCTTTTTATCTATCTGAGTTTCGCCGGTGAGTTGTGTTGTTCGGATTTTGGACTTGCTGCCTTGTTCCAATATGTCTCTTTCCCGTCATTCAACCTCTTCTCAAAGCTCTGCTTCATCTTCTTCTTCTTCTTCCCGATCTTCTTCTTTCTCTTCTATTGATTCTCTGTATGAGTTTGACTACTTACCTGAAGAACAGATCATCCCTGAGACTCAATCTCCTCTGTTGAACCCCTATACTGTCTTTCCAAAGACGAAATCCTCTTCTTCTTCCTGGAAGGCTCTTATTGCTCCTCGGAAGAAAACTCCACCTCTGAAAGAGTTGGTTCAAGCCTCTCGTTGTGATCAGTATCACATCCCTGCCACCGATAAAGAACAGTTGTTTACCTTAGAGATTCCATCTAACCTCATTCCCTAGTGGAAAAATCAGGGTTATACTCATCTCCATTTTGGTGCGATTAAGTTTGCCCTTTCTTTTCATGGCAGAAAAGGTCTTCCCGTGGCTTCCCGGATCGCCCTTCTTGACAGTCGCTTTTTACGGTATGAACATACCGTGATTGCCACTGCTCAGATCACCCTGAATGCAGGAACCATATTCCTCACTCTCTACCCTAATTTCGATATCGCCTTAGCAGATCCCCATCTTCCTTCTGCTTTGAAGTTCCAGATCCAAATTTCTGGTACTCCCCAAACTCCTACGGCTTTAGTGGGAACACTCCACTACCAATTGGCTTATCGGTTACAGAATCATGCCTATGACCTACCCAAAGGCCAGCAAGAGGATGCTCTCTTCCTCTCTGTGGAGTCTGATCATGTTCCAAGCCTTACTCATGTACCCAAACAACTGCCCCGAGATGACCTTCTTCGTCTCCTTCCCTCTTCCTGGGTTACGGCTTATGAACAACAAATGGCTATAAGCCAACCTGCTCCGATAGAGCCTCTTCAGTCTACTGATCCTTAGTATATCACTCACCCCTCAGGTGAGGTTGAAATCCACTTTTCAACTCCTACGGTAGAACCGTTACCTTCTCCTTTTCCTACTCAGTTCACAGGAATGATTCAAGCACCTAAAATTCCTGTCAAATCTTTTGATGCTCAAGGTAATCCGGTGTACTATTTCTCTGATCCAGTCACTGGTCATAAGTATTTTGACCTTTGTGATTGTGATGACTATCTCCAAGACTCCGATGATGACTACTCCTACTCTCCCAAACAAAGGTCTTCCTAGACTATTCTTCTGGAACGATATGAGTCAGGAGATCCTACTATCAGACCATTGAGTACTGAAGCCCGATATCCCTTTATGGTAAAATACGGTGCTCCTGTGGAACCTCCTTATGTTCCTCCTCCTACTCCAGTCTGTAAACCTTCTCCATCTGTTCAGACGCCTTCTCCTATAGTCCCTCCTGGTTGCATGTATACTCCAGGATCTTCTTCCTCTATTCCTTTGCAGAATTTCCCTGGTCCTGCAGATTATTGTCCTGATTCTCATGGTGTAAGACATGTGTGGAAAGTCAAATCTCCTGTCTTGCCCACAGGCCAACAAAAAGACATTTCTCAAGCAGAAGCTGCTTTAAATTGGCAGAATGAGAATGCCATCGTTCAAAATCAGTACCTTGAATGTATCCTTGCTTCTACACAGCACACCCAAGGCACTGTTTGACGGCATACTCAATTAGTCCAATCCCTTAAAGCTGAGATGGATCAAGTCCATAATGAACTTGCTGGTATTGCTTCTACTACTAGTGATACGGCCCAAGCTTTTGCACTTATTGGACAGAAATAAAAACATCTTAAGTTTCTTGAGGCCCAGTTACACAGTTTACAACAAGCTCCACCTCAAGCAGCAACATCCAGTAGACAGCAACCTTTACCTCTGGCAGTTCCAAGTATTTCATCTCAAGATCCTTTTTCCATTTACGCTACCCTGGCTCCTCCAGTAGTTCCTTCTCCCAGATCCTTCCCTTTTGAAGAACTGAAAGCTCTACAGCGTCAACAACGCAACCTGAAGAATATTGCTCCCAGGCAACAGCCCAGCAAATTACCTTTGGAAAAACCTTTTCCTCCACCCTTTCAGCTTTATCCCATGACCGTAACCTACCCTGCACCATCACCTCCTATCCCTACCTATCCATCCCCTTCATCCTCACCTCCTAAAACTAAATCCAAACATCCTCCCATAGGTGCTATAACCCCTTCCGGCAATGATGTGTTATCTGACCTTCTCACCACCCTAGCCCTTCATGACTCTCCCTCTCTTCTCTCTTTCATGAATACAGGTCCGGAGCCACCTCCTGTCCCTTATTCTGCACCTCCGTATGTTGATGAAATGGATGGTGATCAGGATGACCCTATGGTTCATAATCCTGAAATTCCTCACCCTCCTCCTGGTCCAACCTATGCCCCTTTTCAGAACCAAGATCCCAAGCAGTTCTTTACCTTGGATGATGTCCCTATTTCCAAATGGGCTTCCAAGTTTGCTGACTTTTATGCCTGGATTAATGCTGAACTCCTTCAAGAAGGTGCTACCTCTGTCAGTGTTTTGACTAAGTTTGTTGCTCGACTACAAGGCAAACTCCGAGAATGGTACTTAGATCTTGGTGGTTACAGACAATTGCAACTTGTTCAACTCCCTGAAGACCACTTCATCACAGTTCTATATCAAGAATTTCTTGGTCCTGTCTTGAATGATATTACAAAAGCTCGAGTTTTCTCTCATGATGTACACACCAAACCGGGCTCTGCCCATAATGCATTAATCAGGGCTTTAAATAGCCAAAACTTACAAGACATGTGGGACTAGGGACATGAGGCCTTCACATGGACTTCACATGACGTGGGACCGTATGTCGAGGGTGTCGGCATACATACATACGTACATAAGACATACTTACTGCATACATACACACTTAAAGACGTACATACGCACAAGCAGTTTACAGACACACATTTACTTAAAGTGACATATCATCATCAGAATCAGACGAACTGCTGACTAGGAAGAAAGCAGCTTTATCAATGAGCCTATCATGATAGGCGTCCATGAGGTTAGCAATGCGGGGACGTGGAAGTTGACCATTCTAATGTAGTTCCCAAGCTATATCGACAGTATGAAGAAGGGGAGCCGAAACTTGATGAGGTCGGATAACATTCACTGTGCACATAGTATGAAGGAGGTGAAGCCATTCTGAACGATGTTGTCTTCTGGTGGTGAAGAGTGCATAGGGCTTTATTCCAAACACATGGTAGTCTGTTATGGAATGAATGTAATGGCATGGGTGTAGATCTGGAGGGTCAGTAGTTTGGAGGATGGCTGGAGGTCTATGGAACAGGACAGTAATATAATGCATAGGCGGATCAGGGGGATCGGACTGTGGGAGTAGAGAGGTGAAAAGATGAAACCAGGTTTCTATGGGAGCAAAGAGCAGAAGAAACTGGAAGATGGTCAGGTTCGGTCGATGTGGATTGATAGGTGAACACCAACACATACACATGAATTGGATGGCTTGAAGGGGAAAACATAGTGCGATGGAGTAGGCCGTGCATAAGTGCCAGAAGATACACTTAAAGATAGGAGGTAATTCTTGTAGGTCATGGAAGGAGGTAAAGGTAAAGACTGTAAGATAGGGGAAGTCTAGGTGAAAGGTAGAACCAACAAGAAACAAACCTTCACAACGAAGGGCAATTTCTAACAATTGAAGAGCTATAAGGTTACTATAGGTAAGAACTGCTTTGTAGGTTAAGGTATGAAGGATTTCAGGAGGAAGCTGAGGAGGTATGGCATAACAAAGGTTATGGCTAGGTTGAGGCTGAGGTTGAGACTGAGAAGAAGATGAGGAAGAGGCACCTGGGGTTAAAGGATAAAGGATTGGGATTACAGAAAAAGGAGAGGTAGGACGAGAAAGGAAGTCTGCCAAAACATTCGCTTTTCCTGGTAAGTGTTTGATGTCAAAAGACCACTTTGAGAACCATTGAGCCCATCGAAGAAGTTGATCATTTGGAAGAGTGCGTTGCCGGAACTCAAGCATGCGGGGAAAACTTGACATGTCCAGTTCAATGAGGAATTTGTGTCCAATGAGATGAAACTGGAACTTTTCAATTCCACGTCGGACTGCAAGAATTTCCTTAAACGTAGAATGATAGTGTGAGCTTTAGATGGTTTAAACGAGCCACTCTTATAACCACAGATGGTTCTTTTGGAATCAGGAGCTTCTTCAAGTAAAACTGCACCCCAATGAGTATCACTAGCATCAGTTTGAAGAATACGACGTCCATCAGAAGGAATCTGCAAACAAGGGAGGTTTGTAGATAGCCGTTTTAGAGCTTGAATGGCTGCTGAGTGTTCAGAAGACCAATGAGGAGCTTTCTTTCTCAGGAGTTGATGGAGCACAGACGTATGTCTGATTTTTTGAGGAAGAAACTCTGTCATGTAGTTAACTATACCAAGGAATTGCTGGACCTGATTTTTTGTCAGGGGACCCTCAAGAAATTGCTAGAGAGATGTAGCAATATGAGGCTGAAGTTCATATGTTCCTTTGGTAATAGTAACACCAAGAAAATCAATGGTAGAAACACCAATTTGCATTTTCTTTGGGGAAAGCATGATTCCATAGTCTTGAACAATCTGCTGGAAGTGCTGAAGAAGGCAGAGCTGTTTAGCCTGTGTGGAGGAAAACAGAAGAATATCATCAATATAGATCAGGGCACGATCCTGAATAGGAGCAAAAATTTGCATCATGGCACGCTGAAATATTGATGGAGCCGTCTTTAATCCAAACGGCATAACTGTCCACTGTAAGTGATGTCCAGGGACATAGAAAGCTGTCTTAGGTCTATCTTCAGGAACAATCCCAAGTTGTCAAAAACCTACTTTAAGATCAAACTTGGAGAACACAGTTGCAGAAGCTAACTAGAGTAACAGTGCCGGGCGAGTTGGTAAGGGGAACTTGTCATCAGCCAGGAAAAAATTCAGAGGCTGATAATTTATCACCATTCTCATCTTACTATGGATCTATTCTGTTCTTTTGTTCACATAGAACGCCTAACATGCCCATAGAGACACCGTTGGTTCTAACAATCCTTGAGTTTTGAGTTTTTGAAGTTCTTGAACTGCAAGAGCTAAATGTTCTGGATTCATGCCAGGATGATTGGCCTTTGTTGGATTCACATCTTCATTCTTCTTAAAAGGTAAGGAGATGAAGAACTTGGAATTCTTCCAGAGAGGATGAGTACATTTTGTCAAGAACTCAGTATGAGAGTCTGCACAGGATGTCTGCAGAAGTTTTCCTTTAAACTCATCAAACAGTTTAGGACTTGTACCTGCAAGAAATAAGTTAGAAAAAGGTGACCAAGGAAGTACTTGTTGTTTATATACAAGACCATGGGGTGTCCATTTAAGGGGAAGATGACTAAGAACATCAAATCCTATAATGAGATCTTTACCAGGACAGTGGGAGCCTAACATAACATGGGTAAACGAAAGTGTTGGAAGAAGTTGAACTTTAATGGGTTTTTTGGTGACAAGGGTGATATAGAAGGTTTCATCGTTGGCTGCTAAAAATGGAAGAGGGGGTTCTTGAGATTTCCAGAAATGGTCTGGGAGAACTTTGGGAGACAAAATGGTTGTAGCTGCACCTGTATCAAGAAAAGCTATTAGACGGACTGGTTTAGCATAAGGTTCAGGGATTAAGGTTACCGCAGCATGAGGTAAGGTTATAGACTGACAGGGAAGAAGTGGTTTACTTGGAGGAAGGAAAGGGATAACCTGGTAGAGGGGTTCAGATTCCTCGGACTCGGAGAGAGAAGACTCTGGGTCTGAGTCTGTGAGAGAATTTGGTTGTTCAGCAGTATCATCAGGATAGTCAATTGCAAACAAAGAAAGGTCAGTAGGATCTGCATCTACAGAGTACAGTGACTCAAGATCAGCATCTTGTAGATCATCATGATGAAGTGAAGCAAGCATATATAGAACTTTTTCCTTCTTGCGAATATTAGGACAGTTCTTAGCAAAGTGTCCTTCTTTCCACAAATAAAGCAAGAAGTAGACTTGTTCTTTCCTCGAAACTGTTTCTTATGGAGGAATTTCCATTGAGGTTTAAACCGTTTAAACCGATAAGGCTTAAAAGGAAACCGTTGCTTATGCTTTGTTGAGAAGTGAGAGACCTTCTTATGATGAAAAGGTTTTTTTGTAGGACAATCACAAGAGTGATCGGAGCCTTTACACTTGATCTTCATCCAAGAAGTATCACAGGCAGAAGAGACCTTGGCAAATTTGGATTGTAATTCCTTCCAGATTTTCTTGACATTACAAAGCTTGTCAAGAGCTGTGAGAGCAAAACTGTATAAAGAACCAATACTGCAGGATGCTAGGGAGATATTCTGATTTCTCAGAAACTGGAGAGTATCAGCACCAAGAGGTTCTGGAAGTGAATTCAAAAAGATCTGCTTGAGGTTTTCATCATCAAGGCCGCCAATTTTATGGAATCTGTCTGTCATGCGAGCGAAGTGTCTGTCAAGATCTGGACGAGCTAAAGAACAACACTTCAACTGTAAAAATTATTGGCCAAAAAAGAATCTTTTTACATTATTGGCCTAAAAAATTTACCTTCCCCCCCATTAGCTAAAGAAAATTACCCTTCACCCCATTGGTCTAAAATTTCTTACTTTCACCCCATTGGTTTAGGAAAATTATTTCTTACCACCATTGGTTAAGGAATTTTCTCTCTCCTCCCTATTGGTCCAAAAATTCTATAAATACCCCCTCCCTTTGGTTTGACACACTACAACACCCCCACAATGACAAGTCTCCTAGTGAGCATCTCATAGTTGTGAGGCTCTGCCCTCTTTCCTCCCCTTTTCCCCTTGAGGTTTTTCAAGTCTACAAAGAGATCTTCGTAAGATCCAAAGTGTTCTTAGGATCTTCGAAGTGTTCTTCAGGCCTTCGAAACTCTTCAATCCCTTGCCTTCTGTGAGTGAGATTTTGAGTAGGAAAATTTTTTCCTTAGTCTCCCAACCCTTTTTGAGGTCCTTTAAGTCTTCGGGGAGATCTTCGTAAGATTACTTCTAATCTTTGAAATGTTCTTTGGGCCTTCAAAGTTCTTCAAATATTTAGTTTTAGCCCATTCCAAGCGGAAGCTCTGCCTAAGTGCCACCTCAACCTAGCAGAAGCTCTACACGATGCCCCCTCTTTCTATTGTTGCTCTAGGTAAATTTCCTCCTAGAAGAAGGAATTTGAATCGTAGAGGTTGCGTCCACCATTGCACCAAATTCAGCGGCCGCCCCCATACAGAACCACCCCGGTCCTCTCCTTTCGTGATAAAAAGGGTTGCATTAAAGTCACCCAGGATCAGTCTAGGCCTAGAAGAGATTCCAGCAATCAAATTCAGCCACAAGCTTCGGCAGCCTACTCTGAGGCATCTGGTGTGGATAACTAAGATGTCAATCAGGCTCCCATTCCAATCAATCTGGAGGGAGATCTATTGTTCCGACATAGAAGAAACAAGAGGCTTCTTCATGTTTCTCCAAATAACCCACAAGTTTGGCTCCTTGTTGATACAAAAATTGTGAATAAAATCACAGTCGAAGCCAAGTTTATTAAAGAAAAGAAATGGGAATTTCACAGGGTCGATCATGGGCTCGGCAATGCATAACAAATCCAGCACATAATCACGAATAATTTTACCTAAGGATACCTTAGTAGCAGCCTTCTTCATACCACGGATGTTCCAGAATAGAACACGCATGATCACATGTGGGAGTGTTCGTTACGATCAGTCCTTGCAAAGGCCTGATCCTTTTTTGAAGTCTCTTCACTTTCCTCTTCTAATGAACAGTCTAGCCTTCGCCTCCCTCCTCACACTGCCTAATAGCCAAGTCAACGCAGTCGATCCCAACATTGCCACGAGTCAGCCCCTACTGATCCTGCCACGTCTTTCATTAGTAGGAAAGCCTCCGCGAGGCATGTGGCACTGGCTCCTATGAACAGCCTCATACACCGATGGTGCATCAATCCCCCTTTCTGGGTCAATCACAGGCCCCATACCCAGGCTCTCTGGGTAACGGGGCGCTCCATTTCTTGTACAGGTAATACATTAGTTTCCCAATTTGGGACAATCACGTCCAAAAGAACTTCAAATCAAGGCTCAGATTCCATGTGGACAGTAGAGGTAACAATGGAAGGTAATCTGATTTAGGTGCTAAAAGGGGAAGGTCTCCTTAACTGCGGGGTGAGATCTTCTGAGATTCTATCTTTTGAATCTCCTTCCGAAATTGTATCATTGTCGTTATCACCACCCTCAATGGCAGCTCCTCCCTCTGCACACTGGTTTTTTCCCAATCTGCCATCACCGTCGCCCTTTATGGTGGCATCTCCATCAGTGAATAGTGGGTTCACCTTGGATCAACTAGCTGATAGCTACGGCTGCTCATCCACATAAACCGCACCTGGGATCCTAGCCTCTCTTTGCTGGTCAGATTCATTAGCATCAACAATCTTCTTGTCTCTACATGAAGCTATGGTGTGACCAAGCTTTTTACAAAAACCACATCGCCCAAGGTTGTCTTCATCTGTTATCTTCTGTTTGAACCAAAAAAGAGTAGAGGTTCCTGGCTGCCTTCTCTCCAGTTGAATCTCATCTGGTCGAATACCTCCTATCTCCATCTCTACTAAAACTCAAGCAAAGTTCCCATACATTGAAATAACCTAGAGGGGGGGTGAATAGGTTATACTAGTGAAATTTTAACTCTTTTCGATGTATAGAACACAAGTGTGATTGTAATTTAAAACAATGCGGAATAAATAAAATAGGCACAATCACACAACATAAGATTTATAGTGGTTCGACTCAATCCGAGTCTAGTCCACTCCCTACAAGAATCCTCTTGTAAGGTATTCCACTAGTTCTCCCTTTCAGTACAGTAGGTAGGGAAGAAAACCTTTACAATCTTTTTCATGGATAAGAGTATCCTTACAAATCTCCTCTTCAGGCAGAGAGACGCCTTCACAATCTCTTTTAGAGGTAGAGAGAGACCTTTCTCTTTTTAGGATAAGAGTATCCTTACAATCCTAAGTACAGTCTAGAATTGTAAAAAAAACAGAAAATAAGGAATAGTGGAATAAGAGGAATACCTCAAGTATGGTGCAAATGAGAGTGAATAATAAATGATGAGTGATGCACCTTATGTAAAGTCCTCTCTTACGGCTTTGACTTGCACAGGAGAGAGTAGAGAACTTTAATTAAGACTGAAGCCTCTTCTTTGGGATTTGTGTAACAGAATAACTCAAGTAGAATAAACTTCTCTAATGCTTGCAATAATGCTCTTTAAGCTCTTTCTTAATGAATAATTAATTAAGAGTGATTAGGGTATTTATAGGTGAACTTAATGAAGCATTTTAGGTAGGGAATCAAGCTCTAACGGACATATTCTGGGTATACCGGTCGATCGCCATTAGTAGCCGGTCGACCGCTAAGAGCCGTTGTAGGCAAAAAAATAGCCGTTGGAGTACTTCCAGACAGGCACCGGTCGACCGGGACTTTCAGCCGGTCGACCGCCTATGGTCTCGGACAGGTCCGGTCGACCGGAGCTTCCAGTCGGTCGACCGCCTATAGTCTCGGTTGGTTCCGGTCGACCGGGGCTTCCAGCCGGTCGACCGTCAACATGACATGCTCTGTCATACTGACCAGTCACCAGTGTTTTGACTATAAC